>NC_045427.1:641637598-641937598 GCF_902635505.1 Sarcophilus harrisii | reverse complement strand
TGAGGCACAAATCTCTTAAGACTTGCCCAAGATCATACAGCTAAAAGTATCTGAACACAGGATTTGAACTCAGGTTTTTCTGACTCCAGTTCTGTTGCTATCCACTGCACCACTACCTGCCTCAACTCTAGTTTCCCTTTATGTGTTGTCTTCCTTTATTATTAAAATGTAAACCCCTTAGAGGCAAGGGACTATTTACTTGCTTATGCTTGCAAACAACAAGCATTTTTGGGTAATTTATTAAATGTCCTTAGGTAACTTTCTAAGACTATAAATTACAAAGTAATTGCTGATGAGAAAACAGTTAATAGAAACGATAGAATTGTGAAAAGAGCTGTTCCATTTCACATGCTGCTTCCTGTTTCATAATCGACTCTCAAAGCTGGAAAAGTCTTCAGATGTTCTCTCTCCAAAATATCTCAGAAGTGGTCACCCAGTCTGTCTCTAAATGACCCGGTAATTTTAACTCGGGGCCACAAGGCAGTATAATGGATCGAGCGCCTGGCATGGAGTCAGGAAAACCTGAGTTCAACCAGTCTCAGACTCTTATTAGCTGTATGATCTTGGGCAAGTCACTTAACCCTGTTTGCTTCAGTTTCATCAACTGTATATAACATGAACTGGGGAAGGAAGTGACAGACCGCTTCAGCAGCTTTGCCAAGAAAAGCCCCAAAAGGGGTCACAAATAACTGAAAATAACTAAACTGCAAACATTTTAGCTTATCGCTTTTGACATTACTATCTAGCTCTACCTTTTAGGAAGTTCCTCTTCACACTGAACCAAAGTTTGCCTCTGTATAATGGGTCAGAGATTGCAGAATTTGAGAGCGGGAAGGGTCTTTACAAATCATCCTGACCCCATTCATTTGACAAATGAAGATTCATGCTCAGAGACAAGTGACCTAACTTGGATCATCTAGAAGCTCTAGGTCTTCAAATCTAGCTACTGATTTTTTTTTCTTTTGCTGAGGCAATTGGGGTCAAGTGACTTGCCCAAGGTCACACAGTTACTAAGTGTCTGAGAGCGGATTTGAACTCAGGTCCTCCTGACTTCAGGGCTGATGCTCTACCCACTGCGCCCCCTAGCTGCCTCCCCAAATCTATTCTTAAAGCCCACAGAGCACCACCTCCCAGCTCCTCCCAGATTACACCATGTCACTTCTCCTCCCAGGAGTCCTTTAAACATCCAGAGGCAGCTAAAGCACAAAGCTTCATATCAACTGGGCACTCGCTACATATTCGGATTAAATTAAATTCAGCTGAAACACTGTCCACTTCCTATGACTGACTTGAAACAGACGTGGTTTCAATTTCAACTGGTCAATGTCTCTGAAACTGCCCCTATTAGTCAATTTCCCTGTAAATATCCCTCTTAATACCCTGGAGGGACTGGCCAGGACAGTGGAACTTTCAGCTTCCTCATCACAGGCTCTTCTTTTAATAAGAGAGCACAGTCAGTGGTCTTGTCTCCATCAGCTGAGAGAGTCACTCATTTGTCCATTTCCTTTGGATGACCTGAAATCTCTCTCGAAGTAGGGTCAAGGATCCCCTTGCACAGGTGGGTACCTGCCCCCTGACTCTCTCGCACACTGCCCCCTTGTGGACTTTTGGGCCATTTCTGAGCTGCTGCCTTCCTCGGAGGCTTTCGGTTGGTAAGAACACCTTGTGCTGTCAGAGATTACATCTGTGCTTTACAAAATCCACGTGCGCTAGAACATTTCTGGTTACCTAAGTGAGGGATCTCCAATCTTTCTTAGGATCTGGTGACTGCGGACAGTTGGTGACTGATACGCTTATCAAATATGCTGATGATGACAACGGGCTGGGAGGGGTACTTAATATAACAAAAATAATAATCAACAAGGATTTATTAAGTACCTACTATGTGCCAGGTACTTAGCAAGCTGGAGATCCAAAGATAAGCATGAAACAGTTTGTGATCTTAAAATAACCAAATACTGCGTTAGATAACAGTCAAGATTCAATTTCAATAGGCGTTTTAGCCTACTGGTAAGACACTGATGACAAAATCCAGAGGAATAAAGGCAAAAATCTTAAACGTGGGTTAAAAACAATCAACGTCTAAAAGGGGACACTCTAAAAGGGTGGCTGACCACCAATTTGGCTAAAAGAGTCGGACACGGTGAAAAACAACTGAACAGCAGAATGGGGATCTTGTAAAGCAGCATGGTTTAGAAGACTGGGTTGTGGTGGGATAGCAATTTATCTGAAAAGATCTGGAAATTTCAAGGACTTCAAGCTTAGTGAGTCAACAATAGAACTCAGAAATCAACAAATATAAGGGAAAGAAAGTTAGGTTATTTCATCTCTAAGATCCATCATCCAAGATGGAAGGAGGGGAGAGTCCCATGTTGCTCTGCTCCGGTCAGACCCCATCGGGGTGTTGAGGTCACTACTGGACATTATGAGAGGAAGCATGTTGATCAATCTGGAGGGTGAATATGAGCCTTAGAATCATGAAATCCAATAACTCTTAGAAGGAACTTGGGATCTTTAGCCTGGAGAAGGGAAGACTTAAGAAAACATAATTCCCTTCAAGAACCTGAAACACTATCACATATCTGCTTGTCTCTAGAGGGTAGAAGCAACCAGAAATACTGGGTGGAAGTTGCAAAGAGGCAGATTAAGACGAGATATGCTAAAAATTTCTCATAATTAAACCTGACCAGGAGTGGAAGGAGTGGGATTCCTTTCATTGGTGGCCTCCATACCAAGCCTGGATGGCTGACCACCATTAAAAGAGGACTTCTTTTTCAGGTCTGAATTGTACTTTCGGAGGTCTCTTTCAAGTCTAAGAATCCATGACTCTATGATGTTTCACATTACAACATTAGGTAATCAACATTTGTTCTGATCCCAGAATCTACAACAAACGAACACAGTGACTCTTTGCAGATGAGATAATACCAAATGGATGCTTGAGCTGGAGCCTACAGCAGGAGGGGAAAACAAAACAAAAAAACCATATTCTCTTCACCCTTGGCTGTAAGTCATTTAGAGACTTTATTCATGCTCTGACAATTTCAGGCATTAGTTATAAACTGCATGAGGACTTAATGAAGACCTCAGGTATTAGGTTTTCACAATTTATTTTGTTGTCTGTCTCTCCTCACCTTTATCCAGATCAGTACTCCCTCTATCTAAAGCACAATTGTCTAAATGTTCTATTCTGTGCCCAGGTCAGCTTGCTCAATGAGGCATTTAAAAATATTCCCCAAATAATGAGGAAATCATTTATCTTTTAAAAGCATAAATTTACAAAGCTCCCACCATTCACCTAACCTGTTTTTCAAATGTGGGTTTTTAAAACCTGGCCACAAACATCTACGTCAGGTCCTTCCCATGGAATTCATTTTTCTACTTTTGCTATTTAGAGATGATCCCCAAGAGCTTTGAGGAAAACACACATTGTTCTAGCTACTTGAGGAGAATCCAAATAGAAGTGGGAAAAAAGCTTATCCCAGAGGCCTCTGAATTTGAAGGGTTTCACAGGAAAACTAATATGATCCTTACCTGAACAGAACAGCAAACGAGTAGAAAGAGAAGTTTTCAAAACCCCCACAGATTTAGAGCTGGAAAGGAATTCAGAGAGCATCTTGCTCAAGCCTTTCATCTTACCATTAAAACTGAGACTTGGAGAGGAGAAATAAATGAGTCACCCTAGACTCAAGTAGAAAGTAACAGAAGTGAGATTTGAACTCAGATCCAATATCTCTAATCATTAAGAAGTGATTAAAAAACAAACAAACAAACTTCCCTCCATTTATTTGGCCTGAATTTCTCTCTCTGTAGCTATTCCCACTTCTGGCTTGCACAAAATGAATGATTTTTTTAATTTAATAGAACTAACTACCACCCTGTTTGGATCCAAAACCTCTAACTATATTACAAAGATCAGTGGTTGGCAAATAAAAATATTTTAAGCTTGATTCGATATTGTGCAACTCAGTTTTAAGAACACCGATAAGGGGAAAAACAAGGCTGGAGAGTGTTATACAGATATATGATAGACCGGTGTAAGAGACCTTTGTTCCCTCTCCTTTTCCCGCAATGTGCAACTTGCCTCCCTTGAGAGAAACTATCAGATTTCTTCTTTCCAACCATGTTCCCTAAGCACCACTGAGCTGGGCCTTGCCAACGGCCATGTTGCAGCACCTTCACATTAGGTCCATCAATAATCACTCTGAATCAGGACTTCCCTCGCTGGGCCCATCTGCCCCAATCAGAACCTGAACTCTCTGAGAGTCACTTGAATTTTTGTATGTCCGTTGTATACGTTATTACAATTCTTGAAACAAAGATTCATAAATTCTTCTCCATTTCATTTCACCCCACTCTGGACTGTGTGAAAGGCAGATAGATTCCTATAGTTCTTCAGCTATAACGGGGAATGATGATCACTGCTGAGAGGACATAATTGAGATAAAATAAGGAATTTCAAGGAAATATCAAGAGTATAGATGAAGTAAAGATGAGGGGAAAATATTAAAATATTCCATTGATTGGAAATGTGTTTTTTTCTAGAGATTAGTGCAAGTTGGTTAAGGTCTGGATTGGAAAGAGCTACAAAGAGGTCACAGGTTAATAGAGGTCAAGCTGGAAGAACTTCAGAGGTCTAAATCTTCATTTATAAATGAGGAAATGAAAGACTTGAGAGGAAAAATAAACTGCCCAAGATAACACAAATAGTAATCATCAGAGGAAGGACTTCATTATAAGATCATTGGCTGGCTGGCTAATGCTCTCTCACCCCTTCTCTCTTTTTCTCCTCATCATGCATTCAATCCCAGCTTATTAAGAATAGGGAAACTGATAAGTCAAAAAGTGAAAATTCAAAATTGTCAATATTCCCCTAGGAATCACAAAATCTCAGGATTTAACACTAGTGATGATCTATTTAAATTTCTTTTTAAAGGGGCAGAAACAGGCCTAGAGAAGAAAAATGACCAAACCATCATCAATTCCACATTACTCCCCCTAAAACACCCTATATATTAATACTGTTTGATTTTTCTCTTCATTGCCCACTTCCATGTCTACCCCAAACTCACCTCTACCACCTGGGTCCTCAACTCAATTGGGACCTTGTACATGCGGCCCTTCCTGATCTACCTGCTTTCTCCTCCAATTACTGTAGCTATAGAGAATAGATAGATGATAGATAGCTTTATCTATATATTGTTCAATTTACTAATCTATATACATGTTGTTTCTTTCTGGTAGAATAAAAATTCCTACATTCTTTCTTTCTTTCTTCCTTCCTTCCCTCTTCTCTCTTCTCCTCTCCTCTCTTTTCCTCTCTCTCTCTCTCTCTCTCCTCTTTCTCTCTCTCTCTCTCTTTCTCTCTCATTGCCAGAAATATAGTAGGCACTTCACAAATGCTTTTTGAATAAGTAAAATATCCAAAATCATTCAGATTTTAAATAGAAAAACTCAAATTCAAACAAAGGCTAAGTCCAATGCTTTTTCCATGATTCTAAGTTAATATTAACCTAGCCATCCTATGTATCAATGAAACAAGTTTAGAAAATCCATACCTGGGAAGTAAATCTACAGAACACTGGAAAACTGGATCTTGGAAATAATTGCCAGTGATGTAGATTAGTTAGACTGGCTTCCTGAGCCTCAGAGAGACCCTTTATAAAAATGACGTTCTGACCCAACAATTATCAAATGATCTAGTTTAAACATTTACTAGTTATGCAACGTGCCTGTTAGAATGAGGCGATTCCATGTAATTGGCACAATCAAGGGATCAACCACCTCCTGATTTCCTAACCAAGTGAAGGGGGCAACAATGAGTGAGAAAGTACCTCTGGATAGGAGATCAAAGGAGGCACAGTCTCAGATTTTATCAGAGCTGAGGGAGAAGATGAAGAAATATTCTCAGGATGGGAAAGATTAAGGGGGAAGCCACATTTCCCCCTTGTGACTTAGGGAAAGACATCATTAGAGAAACTAGAACTGTTTTTTGTTTGTTTGTTTTTAAGGGTGAACTAGAGGAGGAAAAGGAAACTCAGGGACTGAACTTTAATATGCAAGAACTTTGTTGTTTCTCTGAAGGGAAGGGCAGCTAGGTGATAGTGGAGTCTGGAATACTCATCCTCAGGAGTTTATATATGGTGGATATGCACTAATTGTGGGGCCTGCTGGCCTCAGTTTCCCCAAAAATGAGGTGGAGAAGGAAATGGCAAACTCTTCCACTATTTTTGCCAAGAAAACCCCAAATGGGGTCATGGAAGAGTCCAAAAGATGGAAAAGAGAACTGAACATCACAACCAAGGAGAAATCAGGTAGCTCCTTTTTTCCTTTCACTGTTTATTATCCTAAAAATATCTGTCACTGAAAACAGTGCTTTTAAAGTCTGTTCTTTCATTGGATTTTCAAAACAACTCTATAAGGTAGATGATGGATACTATTACCCCCTAATTTATAAATGAAGAAATGGGGATCAGGGATGTTAACTTGCCAATGTGAAAAAGCCAGCAAGTATCTAGGGAAAATTTGAACTCAGGCCTTCCTAAGTTCAGTACTCGATATGCCATTTAATTGGCTATACCATCTTGGACAATTTGGGAATAGTCCCTCTTGCAACAGGCTGCCTTTTTCTCCTCTGGATCAGGCTCCTCCCTTCTATCAACCTTGCCCTTCAATTTTCCAGAAAGTTTTTTGGACCTGCCAGCCAACCTCCCTCCACGCCCCTTCCTGTGACTTAGGGGACGGCAAACCAATCAGAAGCTTAACAAATGCCCCTTATGTACACTGTACTCTGCTAGGAACTTGGAGTGTAACTGTTCTCAAGGAGCAGTTTTGGAGATTCTAACAATTGGAACATGAGTGAATCTCCAGTTCTAACTGTAAGACTCCATGGCAAAAATCAGCTATTTTAAACCTGGGATGGGATCCTTCTGTGTTTCCCTTCTATCAGTTTTAGGAAGTTTATTTTAAATGAGCTCTGAGTTTGCAAGTGCTCTAAGTCTGCATTTAGGAAACTTTCTGATATTAGGTAGAGCTTGGGCTCCTTGCCCAATCTTACATTTATAACATCTCTAGTTAACCCCTGACCCCTTTTTGGCAGAGGCAGAAGACAGTTACTAGAAATGTTTGGTTAATGAAACATCAGATTAAATTATACTGTCTGTGGAAGTTGGGGAAGGAACTGACCTTTTCTCAAGACTTCCTTTCTTCTTTTAAACAGATGCCTACAGAACCAATCGCTCTGTTTGCTCCATATCTTCCTTTTCCTCCTCAGATATTCTAAGTTACTGCTCAGTCTTCCCCTTGGTCGTTCTTGTTCCAGTCCTCTGAATTCACTCAGAGTCTCCCTCTAGTTCTGACATAGCTGCTTTTCTTTATACAGTTTCTCAGCACATGACCTAGTCTTGCCCAATGGCTTTGATTCATGAAGATTTATAGGTCCTGATTACATTTAGTTCTGACAGATTTACTCTAAAAGTTCTCTCATCTGCTTAAGCTATCAAAGCTAAGATGGTGTGATTTTAAGACCTTACAAGATATTCACTTGTCTTCTAATTCATAAGAAAACCTCTACAATCTTACTAGATGGTAAACTACTTAAGGGTACCCTCATTTCCTCCTACCCCAATAGCATTTACTAATTATCTATTGATTGTTTAATAATGTAGAGAAGATGAAATAGAAGGCTTTTCCTGTGAATCTGGAATTTTCTTTGTGAATTTAGATCAATGGATTATTTTTATTTTTTAAATAAATAATTATTAGATTACACTTGCTATAATAATTATGGAGCATTTCTTCCATTTTTCTAAGTTGGGGATAATTATATTTTATTTTCTTTACCAAAAAATGTTGAACAATCACGAACTCTTTGAGTTGAAATTGCATATATAGTCAATTTTATTGTAACTCAATGCCAAAGTACCACACTACATAAAATTGCACACTAAAAACCATAGGATTTATGGGAGAAATGGGATCAGGAGTACAATGCTCAAAAATTTCATCAGTGACATATTTAAAAAGATAGCAACCTAATTAGGTTAATTAAAATAAATTACTTAAAATATTTTGAAGTTTATACATGTTAAATAGTTCAGAAATAAATACTACAATAAAGACTGCTGCTCAACTAACACCTTTGTTCCCAAGAAGTGGACTGGAGGGTAGAAGTCTAGTACAAGAAAAAAGTGGGGTAGGGGATAGCTTTGGTCCAGCCCTTCCTCCAGCCACAGCTCCTACTGTACTAGGAGATACACAATAAATAAGATCATTTTCCCCCTGTGTCCTCTCTCTTCTCTCAAAAGAAATCCTGTATGAGCATGTTCAAATTTATGCTCAAAATGTTCTCTAATGAATCAATTGCTTTTGTTTTATAAATAAGCAGTACTGTATATATGTGTGTGCACACACACACGAAAGAGAAAATAAAGGATTGAGGCTAGATTCTGTCTCTCTCCACACATATGTATGTATACATGTGTGTATTTACACATATATGTATATGATACGTATACAGAAATACGTCTATATACATGCATATGTATAAATACATATTCACATAAAACCTCTCACCTTGATCCTTTATGCATTTTTTTCTTTGTAAACTTTTTTCTTTGACAACCTCATGGCTTCAACCCCCATATCTGTGAGATGACTCCCAGACTATGATTTCTTCTAACTTTAAGCTCCTCAGATCCAAGCCCCATAGTCCCAGAGGCACCTGAGACTCCTTCAGGACCCTCATGGAGCTTATTCTCTGGCTTTCCCTTGAAATCTTCCCTGTCTTTCTAGTACTGCGGTTGGATCCATGGCAGCACTACCCACTCAGGCTCTGAAGTCAAAACCTGGGGTTTATTCCTTCCTCACCCCTTTCCATTTCTCACATGCAATCAGCAGCCAATTCCAGGCAATTGATGAGTGTAACATTTCTTCTTACACATAACACTATGGTCATAATTCCCTCTTTCTGATCCAGTCTTCATTTTGTTGAGAGTGTAAACTTTCTTTACCATAGACTTGGCCATTCAATTCAATTTAATAAACTTTATTTAAAAAAACTCTTGTTATTTTTTCCAGAAGTCTTCACGGACTCTCCTAGGTAGAGTAGCAACTCCTTTTGCTTGACATTCAGCAAATGGCGTTACAGTGCACAGAGCAGTGGGACTGGAGCCAGGAAGATCTGAGTTCAAATTCAGCCTCAGACACTTTCTAGCTGGGGAAGACTGGGCAAGTCACTTAACCCCTGTTAGCCTTAGTTACTTCATTTTTAAAATGGGGAAAATAACACTTACCTCCCAGGTCATGAGGATCAAATGAGATAATATTTGTAAAGTGCTTTCGAATTTTAAAGCACTGTGGGAATGCCAACTCTTTTTATTATCATTACTCCAACAACACAGTCCCGTTCTACCTTTCCAAGCACAAACACCCTCTCCTTGCATTATGCTGTGGCCAGATTGGAAGCCTTTTTGCCCACTGATGTGTGGTGTGCTCTCACGTTGCACTGATTTCCACAGCCTGCCCCCTGCCTGGAACGTCCCTCTGCCCATTGAACTCTGTTCCATCCTCAAATGTGCAATTTTGAGACCATCTTCTCTGTGACTCTTCCCGGATCTCCTCTTGGTCATGAGCTTTCCTGTTAGGTCTCAAGGTATTCTGCTTTGTCTCTAATGAAGTTATTGTGGGACAATGGGCAATATAGTCACGTCTTAGAATCATGTAACGTAAGCTCCTGGAGGGCAGGGGCCTTGTCTTACGTAAACTTTGCACGTCTTCCAGCCTTTCTGCAGGGCTCTGCACTAAGCTGGGATATGGGAAACCTTGATATATTTCTGTCTTTGTGCACATAAGAATAGGAAATTCTACAAAACCAGAGGATGGAGAAATCTCATTTGGGGACATTAAGGAAGGCTTTCCAGATGGTGTAGGATGTAGACCCTGAAGGATCAATAGGTATCAATAAGTAACAATAAGCAGAAATTTAAGAAATAAAGGGGAATTAGTGGGTAGAACAGATGGGATGTGTAGTCTGCCTCAAAACTAACTTTCTAGGCTTATCTCCCAGAATCAAAGAATCTCAGGCTTGGAAGAGAGCATCTAGTCCCATCTTGACTGGAAAAGAATTCTTTTTCCAAGAAGTGGCTTGGACTTCCCATGAGGGGAACTCACTACCTCCATCCCAGGCAGCCATGCCACTTGGGAGCAGCTCTCAAGATTATGACTTTCTTGCTTACCGTGTGCCAAAATTAGACTTTTTTCTATTTGTACCTCTTACTCCCATTCCTGTCTAAGGAGGGGGCCACTCCTCAGCTCACTGTCTATTATTCTATCATATTGGCCCAATGGGATAACAACTCCTTCAACAACACCCAAAATTAAGCCCCGTCCCCACTCCTAAGCCAATTCTCCTCCTATGATTACCATAAACCACCTAGAAGAGTTCTAATTTTAACATATGAAGAACATTCAGAATTTTAGAAAGATAGACATGGCACCAGATTTCAAAGAGGAAAGCTACATGGCAATAGAATGCTAGACCCGGAGTCACAAAGCTATAAGATTGCAGGCAAATCACTTCACCATGTTTGCCTCAGTTTCCTCATCTGTAAAATGAACTGGAGAAGGGAATGGCCACCCCTAGTACCTTTGCCAAGAGAATGGGGTCGTGAAGAGGTGGAGATGACTGAAAATGAATAAAAACAACAATCATCCAGATTCTTCTGAGTGGCAAGAATGGCTTGGGCACGCTTTCTAGACATTTATCGACCATATCTATCTGCTTCACAGAGATAATGAGAGCTCCTATTTACATAATGAGAACTGCTGGGATTGAACTGGAAATCAGAACCCATTGGACTTTCTCAGAACCATGAGCAGAGTCATCCATGACATGAAAGGCCCTTAGAAGTCATCTAGTCCAACCTCTGAATTTCCCAGAGAAGGAAGCTAAAGCCTCGAAGGCAGAAAAGTGACCTGTGGAGTTAATAAACACCAGAGAACAAATTCAGACCCAGATTCTTTGCTCCTGCTTCCTCTTGCCTGCCTCGGGAGGCAGGATGGCTCAGTGGTGAGAGTATTCAGGAAGACGTGGGTTTAATTCCATCTCAGACAGTTGCAAAGAAAGAGGGGAAATACCGAATAAAACAAACTAGGGAACTTGGCTCTGGAGGGAAACTACCTCTGAGTTTGCTGGGCGTGGCACACTTTCTGAACAACCCAGAGCTTTGGTTTCAGGAAATCCAGAGGATGGAGCAAGAGGAAGGCCTGAAGGTCTTCCAGCCAAGTATCTCTCCTTTTAAGATGGGGCCAGAGAGGAGGAAATCATTTGTCTAAGGAGATGACAAAGCTAGCACATAAAGGAGATGGGATTCTGTCCTCGGACACCACTCTGACTTCAAGGACTCTTCAGAACTGGGTAGAACCTCCTCCTGATTTCTGTCTTCATGTGGAATAGCTGGAAGGTGGAGTGGTTAAAGCACCGGGCTGGACCAAGGAAGACCTGAGCATGAATGCTGTCTGAGCAAATCATTTAACTTAACCTTGTTCTGCTTCGGTTTCCCCATTTGTAAGTGGGAGATAATAACAATAACAAATTAATAAATTGGGGATCACTTACCTCTAAACTGAGACAAACATAGATAAGGTTCTTTGCCAACCTTAAAGCACAATAGAAACACTAGCTGATATTATGTGGAAACAGCTCCCCTCAAAAGAGGCCCCTTCCAAGAGCCTTGCGCTGGCTGCCAAATCCAGTTCTTGGCTCTGGGTCTACAATGCCTGCTGTGACCTGCTGAGGGGAGGCTAAAGTCAGTCACTATTGAAAACAGGTCTGAGGGCAATCTCTTAATGGAGGGAGCTCCAGGAAGGTAAGGGCCGAGAGCATCATTCTCAGCGGCTGGAGGTAACCAAAGCATACCTGCACAGAAGGAGCCAGGGACAGCAGACCCACAGGCTTTCTGTATATACAGGAGATAGAAAATAGAAATACGGGGAATCAAGAGATAAAAGGGACCTTCGAGATCATCTTGTGCAACTCATTGAAATGGGAGGAAATCTAGGCTTGCGTGGACTTGAAATCACCTTCACCTCGTCTGATGCTTTGGAGAAGGGCCTCCTTTAGGTACAAGGTCCTTCCAGAACTTTTAGCCTTTGAAGTTCTAATCTAATTAGATTATAGTAAATTAAATCTAATAAATCTAATCTAATAATCTATATGTCATATCTCCTGAATTGTCCTTCATAAAGTGGTGGGAAGAAAAAGCCCAATAAACTATAAAACCCCAATCTATGTACCTCCTTTACTTGGGGTTTATGTCTCACATGCTGTGGCAGGCATCCCCCTTGGGCTGGGGTCTGTAGCACAGTAGTAAGGACACTGAGTTGACAGTGGAAGGTTCTGGGTTGGAATCCTGGCTGTGATGTGGATCCATGTGACCTTAAGGAAGTTCTTTCAACTCCATCAATATCCATCCATTCACCCATCCATCCATCTATCCATCTATTTCTCCATCCATTAATGTACTTATCTATCCATATATCTATTTATACTCCCATTCATCCATGTTTATCTATCCATCCACCCATCCATCCATTCATATGCCTATATATCTATCCATCCATCCATCCATCCATTCAATAATCCATTCATCCATATGCCAATCTATCTATCTACACATCCATCAAACCATCCAAATCCTTATTTATCCATTCATCCATCTATATGCTTATCTATCCATGTATACATCCATCTAACCATATCCTTATTTATCCAATCCATCCGTCCATCTATATATATGCTTATCCATCTACAATCCATCTAACCATCCATCCAAATCCTTATTTATCCATCTATCTGCTTGTCTATCCATCCACATATCCACCCACCCATCCATCCATATCCTTATTTATCCATTCATCCATCCATCCACCCATCCATTCATTCACCCTTCCTCCAAGCATCTATCTCTTGATTTGAGGCAATGTGGTGCAATGGAGACAGGGTAGAAGATCTAGGTGCAAATCCTCCTTCTAACAGAACAACCTGTGTTAGGATGCTGGATCTGTTGACCCAGGTTCCTGCCCTGCTCTGCCCCTCAGTGTTTGACCTCGGGCCAGCATCAGATCAATAGTGGACACTGACTGTTGACCGGGCGCTATGCTGAAAAGTAAATCTGCCTCTGAAAATATAGATGAATGTGAGCTGTCAGTAATCCACAGAGTGGAGTGGCTTGTGCTTACGACAGAAGTCTACTGAAACAAGATCTGCAGCCCGCTCTCCCACTTCCCAGCAAAGGAAGACAGGGGAGAAAGCTATGGAGGCTCGGCGGCCTTCCTCAGGGTAGCTGATGACAAACACCCAGCGGCCAGGTTCAAAGATTCCCAGGCTGGGCACCCAGCACTGGATTGAGGGCAGCAGCTGGTGGCAGGAGTGTTGGAAAACATTTCCCAGAGACAGAAGTGAGGGGGGCAGGCGGGTTATTGGATGACAGAGGGCGAAAAGGGAAAGCGTTACAAATTTATGCTTTTAGCATCGATGCAAGGGACAGGTGCTGCTTGGAGTAGGAAAGGGCCCAAGTTCATACAGGACTGAGTCTGATCCAGGAAGGCTGCTCAAGTGAGATTCTGGTGATTTAAGATGAAGACAAGAATGGCAAGGAATCAATAGGAGAAGAAATGGGACAGTGAAAGAAAAACTTCCCCACTGTCATTTTCTAGAAATTATTATTAATTTTTAGTGCCGGAGAGGAGAATAGCAAGACATTTATACAACATTTGAGTTTTATACAATACTCTAACAACCTAGGCAGATAGATAACACTCCCATTTTACAGATGAGGAAACTGAGGCTCCAAGAAGGAACAAGACTTAGCCAAAATCACACAATTACTAAACACATCATCTCTCCCAGCTCCAAGCCCAGAGTCCCTATTAGGAGAAGAAATGATAGCTCTTCTGAGATACTCCAAATGACAGAACATTTTATTTTGCCACAATTTGGCACATTTATTGTGTAACATTATCTATTATCCTCACCACAGCTGCCTTTTAGAGAGCACTTTACTGTTGGCAAAGGGCTTCTCACACATTTGACAACCCAGCGAGGGAGGTGCTGGTGTTATGATTCCCATTTTACAGAGGAGAAACAAAGAAGCTCTGAGAGGTGAACTCATTCTAATATTATGATTAAAAGGGGAATTTGAATCTGGAATCTTCCCAATTCCAAGTCGAGCTGTCTCGAGTTTCAATTTGCTCATCTATAAAATGGGGATGTTACTACTTAATTAATAGTATCTACCCCCCTCGGCCCCTTCCCGCCCCCCCCCCCCCGGGTCTGTGGTCAGGAAAATGCTTTGAAATGAAAAGTATGCCCTACATAAGGAACTGTTATTAGTTCACTACTGCTCTCCTTTCTCTGGGTAAACAGACAGAGATGTGTATATAGAATATATTACCAACATTCCTAGATTCCTAGATTTTTAATTGAGAACTCTCTTAAGAGGTCACCTCCTCCAAGACGCTCACTTTATTGAGGAGTTAATTGTGGCCCACAGAGATAATGTGACTGCTTATGGTTACACAGGTACAAAGGGGCAAGGCTAGGATTTGAACACAGGTCCTTCACTCTAAGCTTCCACTCCGATCCAATTTGTGCCTTTCTATTGCAATAAAAGAATTACAAACCCCACATTTAGTCATTGAGCCTCACAACTTGCTGAAGGAAATTAACCACAGACTCCATTTTACAGATGAAGAAACTGAGGCACAAAGAGGTGGTCCTACGGCCGCTATATCCCTTGGCATCTTCTACAGCTAGTGCTGCTACAGTAGGACTCAAAATTTCATGGGAATCTAAAGAATAAGGGCCTCAGGAAAGCCCCCTTGAATAGGATTATGGGTAAGAAATATTCACTTCTAAGAAAAGAAGCAGTTTCAGCTCAAAGTAAAAAGCAAAATAAATAATAAAATAAATTTTTAAAAAAGCAAAAGCTTTTGCATATGGCAGGCCATCTCTTTATACCAATGAAGTCTTATGATTACTCATTTCTGCATGTTCCTTCCACGCTCTCAAATCCAACATGGCAGGGGAGGATCCAATGCTCATCTGGATTCAAAGGCCATAATTCTGGACTAAGTTGTGAGTAACTGGAACCTCTGCTGATCCACAAGGATCAGTCTGGCCTTGGCAAAGGAAGGCCAGAAGGAAGAGCAGGGCATGTGTCATCTGAGTACCAGATTAACTCATTTCCAGAAAGCATTTCACCAGCGTGACTGCAGGGGGATGGATTTTTTGACCATGGCAACTCCAGACATTGTTGAGTCAAAAAGAATTCACTAAGCACCTACTATGTGTCAAGGTGAGTGCTGAGAATATAAAATAGACAAAACCAGTCCCTGTCTTAAAGGAGCTTGCACTCTTCCAGTGGGAGACTCGACATGCAAACATCCATGTACACATGTGATTTTTTTTTTTGATGGGAGAGGTATTGGTGGAGAGAGGATTCACGTTGAGGAAATCACAGATTTCTGAAGTTGTGACTAAGGATCCGCTAGGAATGAGATGAGCATCTAAGAGCAGCGGGCCTGGCAATGCCCCGGCAATCTCTTCCGGATGCCTTTCTGATTTCATGAGAGCTAGTCCCATAGACCAGCAATGGCACCCATTTCTATCCAGCCTTCTGGTCCTTCTGGCAAAGCACACATATAGGACATAAGCAAAGCACACAGAGACTGAGGTACTTTTGGCCCCTTTGGAAGCATGAAAGCTGTGCTGATTCAGAGAAATAGCCACACAATAATAGGTACTGGAGATGAGATCAAGTGCGGCTTCTGGAATCCGAGTTCAATGCTCTTTGTACAACATAACAGTAAAAATAATTCTATAGCATTTTAAGTTTTGCAAAGCATTTTATGAATACTATCTCACTTGACCCTCACAATAACTGTGGGAGGAGGTGCTATTAATATTCCCACTTTACAGATGAGGAACTTGAGCCTGAGATTTCCCTGGGAGCACACATGTCTGAGGCAGGATTTGCTTCCCAGTCCCACTGTGCTACCTACCAGCAAGAAGCCTTCCTGATGCTTTGGGCACACAGATATGAGATCTCGAAGTTGGAAGTGACCCCGGGGGCCCGGCCCCAACAGAGAGCCCCCGAGGAGTCATCACCCAGCTCCTGCCTTCTTCTGGGTCAGCCTCTCTACTCCAGGACAGCTTGGATCCCTGGGAAGTTGTAGCATCAAGCCTCCAGCTGCCATTTTGCAACTCCCTAGCCCCTGCTCCAGTGACCTGTCCAGGATCAAGTGGGACAAGTATCAGCTTGAGAATGAGCTCATCTTCACCTTCAGGCTAAAGAGCTCCAAGTTCTCCCAATGATTCTCCTTAACTCTATGTCCCTCTTCCAGCCAAAGATCCTACCATCCTTTATGAGTCTCTCAGGTTTGAAACCTAGAAGCAATTCTCGTCTCCTTCTCCTCACAGCCCCTCAATACTTCCTTCACAACATCTCCAGTAGGAGGTTTCTCCTTCCCTTGTGCAGCCCTCACTGCGACTCGCCTGGATTAATACAAAAGCCTCCCAGACTTAAGTGTCCCCCATTCCAATTCATCCTCCATACAAATTCTTTTCCTAATGCCAGCTCTGACCACATCACTCCTCCTCTCAATGACTCCTCATGGTACACTCTGCTTAGCACTTAAAGGCCTTGGCAATTTGGCCCCAAGTGCCTTTCTAGTCCAATCACAGCCTCTTTCTCTTTAACTCTCACTGGCTTCCTCTTGCTTTCTTACATAAGAAATGCTTAGAACAGCCCCTAGCCTGTCTCCATGGCCTTACACCTGCTGGACTCCCACTCCTGGAATTAATTCCTCCTCATTGTCACCTCCCGACACTCCCACTTTCCTTCAAAGCTCAGCTCAGACGCCAGCTTCTCTGCCCGTGACCTTTCCTCATCCCCACTCCCAAGTGTCCCTTATGGCCTCCTCCAATTTACTATTGTCTTAACATTTTAATTTTCCCTATGCTTACTGACACACACATTCTCCCCCCTCATATAGTCTATGCCCCTGGGGGGGGGCAGGATGATTCCTTTCATTCTGGTATCTCTAAACCCCCAACCACGGTACTTAATATATGCTTGTTTGTTGATTGTATGAATGTATGACTATTATTACGATTATAGCCTCTCATAATGAATGTCCTCATTTACACAAACATTGCAGAGGTAATCTCTTACAAGAATAACGAGAAGATGTGATTTGGAGAGCTGCTACTTTCTGTAGAAAAGAAGGCATTAGAAGTCCCAACTTACCTGGATAAGCCATCCGAAAGGGCTCAGGGCCCAGCAAGTAGAGGCCTGTAGGTGAGGAGAAAGCAGATTCTGACTCGATTCAAGCCGTGACCAGTCCCTTGCTGGCTCTTGTTCAGGGAATAGCCAGGAGGCCAATGTTGCTGGATCAAAGATGGTGTGATGGGGAGTGTGGACTGAGACTAGAAAGGGAGGAGGGGTGTAGATTAGGAAGGGCTTTGAATGCCAAACAGAGCCCTGAAGGAAGTTATGCATAGAAGGTGAGCTCTGGAGACAAGGAAGGATCAGTCAGACAGGTATGGAGACCCAAGAGAGAGAAGTTCTGATCCTCAGTTTTTTCTTCTCTAAAATGGGGATACTGATGTTGCTACCTCTCACAGAGCTGATGAAGTCCATAAAGTACTTGGCAAAATTTAAAGTGTTATTGAAATGTTAGCTATTTTTATAATGGAGTCTGATAGCACCTACTGTTTATTTCCTTAATTAAAAAAATAAGACTGCAAAGATATGGCCTCAATACAGCCAAAACTAGGAAGGTGCTGCTCCATCTTTGGATGTGACCTATTTGCAGAAGTTTAATTAGGACGTAAACATACATATGCACACACAAACATATACCTTGCATCTAAGAGGGAGCTACAGTTCCTAACAGATATCTGGCCCTCACATTGCTCTTGTGCCATGGTGTTATTTACTGGAAAATCTCTAGCTTCTATGATAGTCAAGGCAGTAGAAATGTGGTTATAAAAGGCCTATTCAATCCTCTTTAGTCTGGTATGACTAGAAATTTTCTAGTGATGATTTCTAGTAATGATTCAGAAATTTTCTGAAAATAAGAACAATTATAACAATAATAACAAAAACAATAACAAACTATATTTCCAGATCTATAGAGTTGATAAGGAAAGACTTGTAAAGTACCTTAACTGAAGCCCTACTGTATTAGTAATGAAATATAGGACCCATTCCCCTGAAGGCATCTTATGGAAAGTTGAATGTGTTCCCTGATCAAAAAGGAGGAAAGAGATGATAGAGATAAACAGGTTAAAAGTGGAAGAGAGATTCTTTTGAAACAAGCAGACATCCCTTCACCAAGCAACAGTAAAGACTGACTATTGGCTCATACTGGTGGATAGTCCAAAAATGGCTTACTTCTAAATGGAGCCTGTGAAGACCCAAGTGTGGACTTCCACGGATGATAGCTTTGAGATTAGTGACTGATATGTTGACAGAGAAGTATTAAGCAAATGGCTGGATCCCACAAAGTTGTTTATTGGAAAGGAGTAGTTTAGGATCACTAGGAATCACAGATCAACTTTGACTAGTGCATAATAGGCTGTAAAAAGTAAGAACCTTCTCAATACTTAAGAGAGCCCTCAACCCAGTGGCTAGAATTATACAATCAGAGGGCTGCTATTTTTCAAAGCTTCATCTTATCCTTGAGAATCCAACAAAGACCATATCGGAACTGGGCCATCACCTCAATCAAAACTGTTGCTGTCCACCGTGCCGGACACAGCACCGGCCCGTAAAAAGAATTTCTTAATAAATGCTGTCCTACCAAAGACTCAGACTCTCTCAGTGGCGGAGGAACAGTTTCAAAATATGAGACCTGGTAGAAGAAATTAAAGCGTGTTTTAATAGGATGAGATATATATCATTCCCATCACTGTGTCACTATAAGAGCGAGCTCTCCAGAGGCAGCTTTCAGTGAGCTGGTGGAAAGTTGGCTCATATGCTGTCACTTTTGTTCATTTATATAAAAAACCCCCATGATTTTACCCACCTGTGCAATCATCTGCTAAGCATTAAATATAAAATATGCGAGTGAGAGAATTCCAATGGTTACTTGTCTCAGTACTCAATGACACTGAAGGTGCATGAAGATGAAAATGAAATCCTCCTCCTCCTTTTCTTCCTCCTCCTTATCATCATTATCCCAGTGTTTGCAAAACTCTTTATATACACAAGAGCTCATGTGAACTTCACCAACACAGTGAGCAAGTCAGCAAACTTAGGTTCAAGAAAGGTAAAAGCCTATTCACCCAGGGCCACAGGGGACATTCGAAGGCCTGTGTCTAGTACCCTCATCCCTTTTCAGTCTACTTACACTCATTCACCCTGTGACTCAGTAATACTGATCTCCTAGCTGCTCTAGCAAGACACTCCTTCTCTCGGCTCTAGGCACTTTTTTGGCTGTCCTTGCCTGAAAGTGTGTTCTCTCTCTCTCTCTCTCTCTCTCTGTGTGTGTGTGTGTGTGTGTGTGTGTGTGTTTGTCTCTGTGTTTGTGTGTGTCTGCCTATCTGTGTCTCTGTCTCTGTGTTTGTGTGTCTTTTTCTGACTGTGTGTCTCTGTCTTTATGTATGTGTCTCTCTCTCTGTATGTCTGTCTCTGTGTATCTCTGTCTGTGTGTCTGCCTGTCTGTCTCTGTGTGTGTCTGTTTCTGTCTTTGTGTGTGTGTCTGCCTATCCTTGTCTTTGTCTGTCTCTGTGTTTGTGTCTCTTTTTGACTGTGTGTATCTGTCTTTATGTATGTCTGTCTATTTCTGTGTGTCTGCCTGTCTATCTGTCTGTGTGTCTCTCTCCCCCTGCCTCTTTCTGCATCTCTCCTGCCTTCCCCGGCTTCCTTTAAGTGCCAAATAAAGTCCCACCCTAGCCCTCTTACTTCTGTTGCCTTCTCCTAATTATTTCCTGTTGACCCTGAACAGAGGGTGGGTATGCTTGTAGCTGACTGTGAGCTCCTTGAGGGCAGGGGCTGCTTTTGCCTCCTCCTGTGTCCCCAGGGTGCTTAGCACAGTTCCTGGCACATAGGAGGAGAGGAATCCGTATTAATTGGTTGATGAACAGGGAATGTTAGGGACACGTGAATTTGCATTTGCCCCGATTCCAAGTCCAGTGTTGCCACCATTGCCATCTGTCAACATTTCCTGTTTCTAGCTGAGGCAGCAAGGGCGCTGTGGGTGGAGTTTGAGTCCAGACCCTTCACCCACTCCTTCCTACATGGGGAATGAGGGTCAGGGGTGGGATTTGAACGCAGATTTCTCCTGACTCCCACAGGCCCGGCTGTAGCGAGCTGCAGCTGGCAAGAAGCAGGATCTCTCCTGGTCTGGCTGTGACAGAAATGTAGGTAACCATATAGCCCCAAGATGTTCGCTCACATGGTCTGTGAGAGGATCCACATGGGCACTATTTCACATTTTCCCATGTCCATCCACGGGACACCACCACAGTGCAAGAGAACGGAACACCCTGAGCTCCTCCAGCATTTCTTATCTATGCTGCATGACCGAGGAGTGCATGAGCTGTCCAGGAACCTTTGGCACTGCCCCCACTCATTGTTCTCACCCATTTTCATTGGCTCCTGCCCTTTCAAGACTGTGGGCACCTCAGGACCAGAGAACAATGAGTATAGGGTCATAGTGTAGGCCTGGCCAGGTCTTCAGGGCCCAACCTGCTCATTTTACAGATAAGGAAACTGAGGCCCAGGATGGGAAGTGACTTTCCCAATATCACATGTTGAGTAAAAATTTGTAGAGATGGGATTCAAACCTGGGTTCTCTTACTCTAGATCTCAGGTTCCTTCCAACATACCCCAATTCTGACTTATGTTTTCCTTGTCCCTCTTCTCCACTGTTCAATTAGGGACTATTCCCTCAATGGCTATTAACTGACTTATTGACCGTCACAGACCAAAATTAGAATCCCCTCCCTTATTGTTCAATTACTAGTATGTAGAATGTAACTGAAATAAATGCAATCAAGCTATGGAATAAAACTTCAATTTTCCAGCACCCAGATTCTAGGCAGCTGCCAAGTATCCAGTACTAAAGTGAACAAAGAAGCCTTCAATAGGTGAAACTGCCCCAAAACAGGGTATTAAGAAGGACTTCTGGCCCAGGGATGGACTTAGAGGGTCATAAGTGGCCATCTGCAAAAAATAAAATAGCTCGCTTTCCTCATGAAAGTGGATATGTGGAAGGAGATATGTTACTTTCCAGGGCAAGAAGTAAATGAAAGATGGTAGGGAGGGTCAAGTGGCTGATTTTCAATGCTGAAATGATGGGATCTATTTAAAATGATGTTGAGATGTCCAAAACAGCAATGCAAATGACAACCGAGATCATTTCACTGAAGTGGAGAAAATAACTTGGGAGAAGGCTGCTTCAAACTCATACATTCTATTATGTGAAGATTTCTTTTTCTTTCATTTCACTTATTTATTTGCTTTTCATGCCAGAAAGCAAACTAATGTTTATTCAGTACATCAAGTTCCAGGACATTTTGAGAGGGCTGAGTATGGGTTAAGCTTAAAGAAAGGTTTCCTGTACTACCTACAGGAAACAAAGTACAATGGCCATCCACAATGATTGCCTTTGGCTAAGGTGGTTGAGAGAGAAATCAGTTATATACAATTTAGTGGCAGCTGGGTGAGCCATAGTGCCCAAAGCATTCAGCCCAGAGACATACTGACTCATCTTCTTGAGTTCAAAAGTTGCCTCACAGAGTCACTAGCTATGTGAGTCTGAGCAAGTCACTTAACCTGTTTGTCTCAGTTTTCTCTTCTGTAAAACAAGCTCAAGAAGGAAATGGCAAAATGTCTTTTTCCAAGAAAACCCCAAAAGGAGTCAGACACAGGTAAATCCCAAGTCCTTTAATATCAGCTGTCAAATGAAACTTGAACAACTCTAGTTCAAGGTCCCTTCTCCCTCTGACTACATGATCTGATGTCTTGGAATGATCTGAAATTTTTCAGACAAGGCACAGGATAGGAAACAAAATCATAATAGAACAATCTGCCAGGGAATGGGTTCATCTGCAGATATTAACCCACTTCACCTAGAACAAAAAAAGGAATGTGGCTGGCATTGACTGCTTCTAAACAAAGGTACTCTTCCAAACTGTAGCCCATGGAAAAGACCTATAGCTAGCTACTGGCAGCTTCAGCTTATGCAAAGACCTGTCTCCTCTAAAAGGGCAAGAGCTCCCTATTCCTTTGTTGAGTTCTCTGTCTGAAGCTGCCTTTATTCCTTTTTTGGGGGAATCTCTTGACAGATGTCAGGAAATCTGGCAAGGGGTAACTTTATTGATACTGATTGATGACTTCCATACAACTGAATCTCAAGAGTGACCTCCCCAAACATGAAAGACTTGTCTAGGGCCACAAAGCCAGCATGAATCAGGGGAAGAACTTGAACCTGGCCTTCCTAACAAGGTCAGTTCTCTCGCCCATTAATCCATGCTGACTTTCTTAGCCTTTGTCTACTATGTTCTGAAATTGATGGGCAATAATTTGTAATGTTCTGTACATCTTGGAACTTTAAAAGATAAACACTTGGAAAACAGCTGGTACAAGGTGAAGGGCATATATTAGAATCATAAATGTGGCACTGGAAGGCATCTCAGTGGTTTTCTAGACCAGCCCATTTTACATTACAGGTGAGGAAACTGAGTCCTAGGGAGATGACAACAATGGTAGGGCTAGTTGTGGAATCCAGTAATTCTAAGCTCGCACTGTGAAGGCTGGCCGAGATCAGGGAGTTAGAATGCTGTGCTTCTGTTTCCCTCTGATCCAGATCTGTGATCTCACTGGTGAGGGAAATCATCCTCATTCATAGAGACCAGCATATCCTCTGAATTGCGTCTTAGGGTTGCCCTGTACACTGAAGGGCTTACCACTTGCCCAGCACCATGACAGTGTGTGTTGAATTTCCCCTCTGACTCTCTCCACTGGATTCACTGTTTGTAACATCTGCCTTGTCTAGAAAATGGATTCTTAGATGGCAGAGGAACATTTTAAGAAGCAGATGATGGAGTTTTCCAGAGTTACCCGGAGAAGCCCAGATCCTCGGATCATTCCCATTACACTAGGAAGAAGCCCTTGGTGACACCTGAGCTGGGGAGTCCTACCCCACACAATTCACTAGTATCCTTCCTTTCACATCTGCTCTGTGTAAGCATGACCAAGTGTGTGGTATCAGGAACCACACACCATGTGTGCATCAAAGCTCTCCCTTTAAATCAGGGGAGAAAAACCATGGGGTTAAAGAAAAGTCTTTGGGGGGCAAAACCGTGGCAAAGTATGAGTTCACCATGGTGAAAAGCACTGGATTTGAAGCCAGAGAGTAAATTCCCATCTTAATTCTCTTATTTGCTATGTGTCCCCAGGCAAGTCCTTCAGTCTGTTTGCCTCAGTTTCCTCATCTGTAAAATGAGCCAAAGGAATGACACACTACTCCAGGATCTTTGACAAGAACACTCCAAATGGGGTTACAAAGAATCAGACACGACTGAAAAATGACTGAATAACAACTTGAGAAGTCCCTTCTCCTCTCTGGGTGAAAGTCACTTCACCTCTTTATCTATTAGAAAAGATGGGGATTGGATCAGATAATTTCTAAGGCACGTGTGGGATGGCTCAGTGGATTGAGCATGGGCCAGGAAGATCTGACTTCAGATCTGGTCTCAGACACCCGCTAGTTGTATGATCCTGGGCAAGCCACATTAACCTGCTTGCCTTAATTCACCAGAGAAAGAAACATTTAATCCCATCAATATCTTTGCCAAGAAAACCCCACGTGAAGTCATGAAGAGTCTCCCACAACTGAGCAACAAAAACATGGTCCTTGAGCTCACAACTCACTATGTTTTATTTTCAGGCATACAGAAGGTGCTTAATGCATTCAAGTTGACTGAGCTCCTGGTCTAGAACACCAATAAGCACATTCAGAGAATCCTTTAAAGTTTACCAAATGAATCCGAATGGTTTGAGAGCCTTCCTAGCAGTGGCATCACTACTTTTCAGAAATCGGGGAGTTACTTGCCCATGGTCACCCAGCTGCTGTCTTTCTGACTCTAAGGTCACCTTTCCAGGCTTGCCTCTCAGTCTCTGCAGACTTTATTCCACATGATTAGAGTAGAAAGATGATTAGATTTGCACTAGTTTCGAAACCCACCTCCAGCATCTTCAGGACCTTGAACAAGTCAGTTCCTCTCTTTGGGACCGTTAACTTGTTTCTACCACCTACATTTCTTCCAGGGGCCTCAATTAAATGTCAATCAACAAGCCATCAGGACCTACTATGCGCTGGTACTGTGCTAAACTAATATCTGGAAATATCAAAAAAAAAAAAGGCAAAAAAGCATTTACTGGTTTTTAGGCACTGCCAACCCAACGGGGCAGATAACAATGCTAAAAACCTATGTAGGTACAAGATATCTGGGGGGGGGATATTCAGCTGCAAGCTGCCAGAAGGGCTTGGATTGAATAGCCCCCATAGAGCAGGGGGGGATTATGGGGAGTTCCCGATATCACACACAGCACAAGCCCATTTCCAGACTAACAAACTCAGGGTGCATTTCAGCTACCCACAATGAGATCCACAGGAATCCGAAGAGAAGCAGGGATTTTTTTCTTTGGGGGACAACAATGGTCCAAACCACTCACTGGCTCATTCACTCCCCCATGGAGGTGTGCGCTGGGCCTGCTGTCTCTGTTTACATGGAAAATGCTCAGCTCTGTGTTTACCACTAGTAGCTACTGTCTCCCATAGGCCTTTGAGAAGTTTTAGGAGGAGTTAGAAACAACTCCCTGAATCTGACAAGTGTTTGTAAACACAATGTGTTAATGAGCCAGAAGCTTGCCCAGACAAAATCCAAGAAACCTATTTCTGCTCATGCACTCCTATCTGGGGGCAGGCAGGTGGATGCTGTTTGGCAAGAATGAAGAAGCCTGATCTTTTCCAGAATAGATAAACTTCAGAAATGAAAGCAGGAACCAAGCGAAAAGGGAAAAGTTAAAGCCTGAGTGGGGAGCTCAGGGCAGGCACTAAGGGTGCTGAGCCAGTCAGGGAAGGTTCCGGGGGAGGATCTCCCCTGGATAGCTCTCACCTACTTAGGTCTTAGCTTTGTTATCTCCTCCACTGGATCTGCAGTGGCCGCTTTTGTCTTTCTTTGTATCCCAAGAGACTGGCACAGTGCCTGGTATCTAGTAGGTGCTGAATGCTTGTTGATTGACATTTGGGAGGGGAGAGAGGCAGGAAAGCCCCTAGAGAGCCCCCGGGGAGGGGCTGAGGAGCAGGAGGAGGCCATTCTCTGGGCCTCCCTTCCTAGATCTGCCCCGGACAGTGGCTGGATCAAACTTCAGCAGATGTGTACAGTCAGCTCCAAAGGCACAGCTTGGCTTCTCCCGATCCAAGCCAAGTCCAGGACCCTTTGCTTGAATCTCCTGCTCCAACTTTCTGGCTTGCTCAAGTCCAAATATTGACATTTCTCAGCACTGAGATGTTTGATACCGCAAGGGATGTTAAGGGCCCGGCCAACAGAGCAATTGATTGGAATGCTTAAAATGCCTCCCCTCCCCCTTCCTCGCAGGTCTCCTGCGGTGGAAATCCCTCCCATCCCGGTACCCTTCCCAGGCTCGCCCCCTCAGGGAGTCGGGAGGACCGGGAGCAGGTACGCGGGATCTCCAAGCCCCTCATGCACGGCACCGGCCCCTCGGCTGTTGTCACAGCAACCCACAACAGAGTCCACAGACACGGGCGGGAGTGGGGGCTGGGGGAGCACCGAACTCTGGGCCGAGCCGTAAACTATTGTGAGGGGGCCAAGTGCGACCAGAGACAGTTCCCGGCGCATCCGTGCCTCCCCAGTGCCCGGGGCGTGCCAGAGCGCAGCCCTTTGTCATGCGGGCCACCGGGAGGGACCAGCCCATTTCGGTTTTTTTTTTTTCTCGGAAGCCCAGTCTTTGAAGACGGGGTGTATGGGGGGGAAGGGGGAGGTGCAACCTGTTGGGGGGCCCTCCTTGCACCAAGCGGACCCCTGCGGTGGGAGGGGGCGGGGGGCGCAGCTGTCACTTCCCTTTGTCTACAGGGGCCCGGCTATCGGCCCGCAGACACCGCTGCCCCTGAAGGGAGGGCGCCCGGGCAGGGGTACCGGGCAGAGGAAGCCGCGGCTGCTCCGGAAGTTTGGGACAATAGCGGACTCACGACACAGAACCTACCCTGGAGCCCGGGAGCCCGGGAGCCCTGGAGCCCGGAGCTCTGGAGCCGGGGGCGGCGCTCGCTGGTCGGCTGGCGGCGGCTCGGAGGGAGGGCCGGCTGGCTGGCAGCAAGGGGCTGGGGGCGTGCGCTCTAGCAGCCGCAGCTCGGGGCCCGGGGGCGCACGGGGCGCCGCGCGCTGCCGCCGCCCGCCCGCCGCTGCCCAACTTTGCACAAAGGCGGCGGCAGCAGCAGCGGCAGCAGCAGCGGCAGCGGCAGCAGCATGGCACGCCCGCCCCTCCCCTCCCCTGCCCGCCGGCCCGCCTGGCTGGCTTCCTGCCGCCCGCCCCGCCGGCCGCCCGGCCCGCCGTGCGCTGCTGGGCCGGCTGCTGCGGGCCGCCCGCTCCCCCGCTCGCCCGCTCGCCCCAAGTGCCCCGGCCAGTCCCGAGGGGCTCCGGGCCCGGCCCTTCTGCCCTCCCGCCCCGCCCGGGCGGCTGCGCTGGCTGGGGGTGGGGAGGGGGCGGAGGAGGGGGAGGTGGGAGAAGAGGGGGCGGGAGGACGGAGAGGAGGAGGAAGAGGAGGAGGGAGCGGGGAGTGGGCGGCGGCGGCGGCCACGGCCACGGCTGCCACTGTGACGTGAGCAGCCTTCGTGGCTATTTATAGGCACGCATTGGATTTCATTCATGAAAATAGGGCCTGGTGGCCGGGCCTGGCCCGGGGCTGCGCGCGCGCGCCGAGGGGGCCGGGCCCAGGGGGAGGAGGGTCCCCCTCCCCCGGCAGAGACACGTGCTCGGAATGTCCGCCCCCCCCCCCCCCCCCCCCCCCCCCACCGGGTTCGATCCCTCCCCTGGGGCCGGACTCCTGGTCTCCCTGCACAGTTCGGCGTGGCCCCCTCCTCGTGGCCGGGCCCAGAAAGTTCGCTCGTGCCCTCCCCCACTCCAATCCGGCACCGTGGGGCCACGCTGCCCCTCCCTTCATCCAACTCCCGGCTTTTACTGCTTTTCCCTCTTCTCACCCACTCCCCACACTCCGGTCACTTCTGCCTTCTCCCTGGAAGGGAAGAGGGAGTAGGTCAGGGCAGCCTTTGTTGCTATTCAGAAGCCATCTTTACTTTCCTGGGCCTCGGGATGTCCCCCATTTGTAAGAAGAAGGGAGAGATCTGTGGCCCCTAACGTCCTTTCTTCTCCATCCCATTTAATCCCAGGAATAATGTCACCTGGGCATCTGAAGGCAGGTTTTCTGACTTTCTGAACACTTCTCATTTTTTTTTTGCAAGGGGCTATTCCCAAATAGCAAACTTTGGTGGGTAATGGGCCAATTCTCCCACCAAGTCATTGCTTGCTCCTCGAAAGGGTCATCTCCAGTGGGTAAGCCCGTTCCTCTTCGAAGGCCACGGTGCTGTTAGAGCCGAGCCCGTCAGATACGGGAGGCCAAGGCCAGTCCTTTCTGTTACTTTTCCATTGGATACCCATGATATCCCTTAGGAAGCTTTGTTAGAAAGTAACTGAGCCCACTGAGCAGGCGGTTACAGTGTTGGTTTGGCACATCTGTTCTGTTAGGACTCTCAGTAAAGGGCATTTTAGGTGAGGAAGCCAAAAACGGACCATGCTTTAGATTTAGATCATGCTTTAGATTTAGATCATGCTTTAGAAATTAAAGTGAAGGCTGGCTCTCAGCCTTCCTCAACTCAGGAAGTCTCAGAAGGCTTTGGTCTCTTCATCTGGAAAATGAAGGGACTTGACCAAGGCTCCCACCAGGACTAACAAGCTCTTTACCAGCTTGACCCTTCCTACCTTTCTATTTTTCTTGTATTTTACTTCCCTCCACAAGATCGAGGGCCTACTGGTTGTTTCACAGGGGAAAGACACCAGCCCACCTTTGTGCCCCTTCCCCCAAAAGACAGGTGTGTTCCTCCATGCTTGAGACACCCTTCCTCCCTGATTTCCTTCAAACCACACTTAAAGCATCACCTTCATTGGAAAACCTTCTCCTGATCCTCCCAAGTACATTAGAACTTCACCCCTCAAAGGTACTTGGTATTTAGCATATAACCACAATGTCGATTCCCCCATTAGAATGTCCCCACTTTGTGGAAAGAGATGATTTAGTTTTGTCTTTGTAGCCCCAGAGCTTATGAAATACAATTACACACACACACACACACACACACACACACACACACACACTTATATTTGTTTTCAAAGAGGACCTTGTGAATTGGATTTAAGTGAAGCCGAGATATACAGTCATCAGCCTCAGTCTCTCTTCTTTATAGTCATTGAAATGCAATGGATGAATTTGGTATCCTCAATGTGTGACCCAGCTCCACAGGGTTTGGGGTCTGCTTCATCTGCCATTGGAACCATCTTCTTATCTATATTTGTTTCTGTCTTTTTATCCATCTATCCAATCTATCCATTTTTATCTGTCCATTCATATGTCCATCTATTCATTTACTATCTATGTATCTACCCTCCATCTATGCATCTTCGTATCTATCTAATCTATCAAAAATAGGTATTTAATAGCTTTCTTGCTGCTTATTTGGTATTCCTTGGTTTTATGACATCAATTCTAACTTGAAAGTCTATATATGTGTAACTTTGTGCACTTGGGAAGATACATTACACATCTGATCAAATCCAAGAATCATCTCCTAATGACTGGGTAGCACTCATCCTTATCATAAAGACTTTTCATGAGAGAGAAGGCCTCCCATTCCACATCTTGGATATTTCAAATTGATAAGATCTCTTCCCTTACATCTTACTTGATACATTACTATACAAGCTCTTCAGCCTATTGCTGTTCCTACATTGCCCGCTCAGGCCTCTTACATGGGTCCTCTCAGGCAAGCAAAGTATGTCTCAATATTCCTTATTGTTTGTCAAATATAAATCATAAAATCAGAGATATCAGGTAACAAAGACTTTGAGAGTTAATTGTTTGGCTTGGGATTTTTAGTTTATGTCGATTTTCTTCTTCCTTCATCAGAGTATTCAATTCTACAATTATTTAAAATTAAGCAGTCCATGTCTCTCTCTCATTCTCTGTCCCTCTCTATTTATCTTTGCACGTGCATGGCCAGACACTGGCTCAGAAGCACTGGAATTACAAATATAAAGAATGAGGCAATTTCTATTCACAAAACAAGAATCTTTCGGGGGGGGATGTTGACAAATTTGGGGACCACCAAATCTTTTGTTTTTGTTTGTTTGTCAAATCTTCCCACACTCTTGAAATGTAATTCCAAGAGGAAGAAACACATTTAAAGCCTTATGTGGAAGGTAGAAATTATTTCTAACCCCAAGTCAGAGATAATTGTCTAGAACTTCAATACAAGGCCCCCAGACATGGCAGGTTAAAAGACAGATTAATATAGGCTCTATTTAACTGACTGGTGTTCTATATTCTAAAAGAGCTTGGCCTCTTGAGGCAAGAATACTTTTGGAGGGGGAAAAGCTGAATAGTTAAAACCTGAAGATTCCTAGATTGTTCTCTCTTTATGAAAAAAAAAAAGAAAAGCTAAGAGTTTCCTTTTATTTGGGTGAACTACACTAGTCTCATAAAAACAGCCTGATACATAGCTTCTATAAGAGATTCTATAAGTTAAGAGAAGAAAGAGTCCATATTTCTTATGGGGGAAAGAAATAAAACCTGCAAGCTGAATACACTGAAGATTTTGCTACACCCAAACTACATGTCCCATGGAACAATATTACGCATACTACAAATGAAAGCCAAGTAGTTAAAATCTGCGGGATCAGAAGAACACTGTCAGAAAAATTTTGTTGCCTTGTGAAACAAACAGGGGAGTAGCCCCAGGAGCAGCCAGCAGCACCTCTAGGATAAAGGGAGTGTTCCTACATATATGTGCTTTAGACTTATGCCTTTATATGCTATATGTTTCTATGTGTTTCTAGCTCTCTCCATATACTTTAGGGCAATCAATATCTCTCAAATCTTTTTTAGCTCTGGGACCATTCCCCTTAGAGACTTTTTAAAAAAAATTAATGAAGTCCTCTTTATTTATGTGGGGTTATAACTATTTTATAACTATATATATATAGTTGTAACTATTATAACTACTTTATAACTATTTAATAACTATTTGAGAAATTAAAAATCTTAATATTGTTATTAAAAGTATCTTTTACTTCAGTGTTCTACAAAATGTCTTGGAACATGTCTAGATGACCATACTTTTAAAGAACCAATGTTAGCCCCCCCCCCCCCCCCACAGATACACACACAGAGACACACACACAGAGACACACACCTATTTCTTAATGGATGAAGAATGATCTTTTATATATGTGCTTACTATTGTTCACTCTTTCCCATTGAGGACGTGTGATTTGTGGAAAAAGTATGTTCGGTTTGATGACAAATATTCAATTGGCACTTTTCTCTTACTACTCATTTTTTTAGTAAATAAGTGCTTCTGTTTTGTACTATTTACTATTCTCTATAAGTAATTCCTTTCCACTCTGACTTGGGTTCAAATGAGCTATTTGCCTCAGTTTCTAAACTGATTATTAAAAGTAAATGTAACATCTAGGTAATGACTTGTGATCTATGATTTTTGATCAAATGAAGTATATTTTATGGAAAGTTCCATTTGCAAAAATGATGTTCTGGGTGCTTCTCTCATATTCTTGACTTCCTTAAGACTTCTTTTCTTTAGGCTGAAGTCTCAATCCTATCTAGTTTCACAGATTTAGAGGCGGAAGAAATTTCAGAAATCCTTTAAACCACTCTTGACAGCCAGAGAGGTTAGGGGATTCGACAAAAGTCTCCACAGGTTAGTAATGAGAAACAGAAATCAGGATTTAAAATTCAGTGTTCTTTTCACTGTGTGACGTGTATCACCTTGGTGTGTGTAGAGAGAGATTTGTTTGTGTTTGTATTTTGGTCATTTTCTAGACTTCAAAATTTCTCCCCCCAAAATCCTAATTCTCCTCATTCTCCCATCATTCTCTTTTTATCAAGTGGAAGTGGAAAATATTCCCCCAGTTATACTGCTAAGCACTTCTCCCTTTGATCCCCTATCCCTTCACTCCCAGAGAGGAGGCCAAGACAAACTCTTTCAGGAATACACATGTACCCATTTAAGTAAATAATGGTGCATCAGAACCTGACTCTACAAAACAGATGTATTTGTAACTTTAGGAAATGATTTAAAAAGGAATCTTTGTTTCACTGCTGGAATTCCCTTTAAACCGTCAGCATTTTTGTGCATTTACAATTCATTTTGGGGGAAAAACCTAGTTTAGAGATAGCCTTTCAGGAATGTTTTATGAAAGGTGAAGTGTATATACCCCAGTGTCTATTATAGTCTCTGGAGCTTACCAAGATCATAGGATCACTTGGCAAGCAGTTAAAATGTCTTCCACGTGGCTTTGGGGGCGGGTGTGAGATAGCAAGAATAGAAACTCTTAAGTTGGGCATTTTGATCCTTGTTCTGACACTAAGCTGCTGTTTGGCCACGTGTGACTTATTGAATTTTTCTGTGCCTCTGTTTCCTCAACTATAAATAAGAGAAAGCTCTATAATAAATAAGACAAATGCTCTATAAATAGCCAGAATCTAGATTTTTGTCCCAGGAAACTTCCCAACTAGTGAGTGGTGTTCACACACTGTAATTTAACCTTCCCTTGCCTGGAGGTATTGGATTGTGGTCTTCCAGATCTAACATGAAGACCTTTAGTCAAAACAACTAATTGAATTCAACATATAGAGCTCTTTCTTATATATTCCATATCAGTTCACTTTATTTGTAGAACCTAAGTTCCTTGAAAGCAGGAACTCTCACTTTTATATGTATTCCCAGTAGAGCTAGTCTCCCTCCATGTCTTTTTCATGACATGCTTCCCCTTTACTCCATCCCTTTACCTCAAGTGGAACTTTTTAGTGATTGATCTTTCCTGATTGGCCCATTGTTAGTTTTTTATTCTGTGTGTGCTTATGTGTTGGGCAGTCATTTCAGTCCTCTTTGATTCTTTGGGGTTTTCTTGGCAAAGAAACGGCAGTGGTTTAACATTTCTTTCTCTGGCTTATATTACAGATGAGGAAACTGAGGCAAATAGCTAATTTGAACCCAAGTCAGAGTTTGTTGGACTCTAAGCCTGGTGCTCTATTCATTGAACCACCTAATTCTCTGTGTGTAGTAATATGTCTGTGAGTAGATGTATATATGTGTGTGTGTATATATAGATATGTGTGTATTCCTATACATAATTCATACATACATCTTTGTTTTGGGGTTATTATTAACATGGGGTTATTTCTTGATTTGTGCATGAACAACCTTACCCTCTCTTCCTGAACCACTGAGGTTCAACGGCAGGACAAAAGTCAATCGGCTGATGGCGTGGCAAGGGCTGACCTTGGCTTTCAATGTCTGACCAAGTCTAAGCAGAGCACGTGCTTTAGCTCCTTCATGGCCATAGCAGAAATTCTCAACCACCCAATCAGCTGGGGGAAATCTTTCACAGGCTTTGAGGTGGACACCCTCACGAAACACCCCACACATATTGTAATGTAATGCACAATAAAAATTACCAATTAGTCTAAAGCAGACATGCACATAAAGTGTCCTAAGAACATGTGAGGAGGGAGAGATCACTTACACACTGGGTATGGGGGGAGAAGCACAGGAGGAGGAAGGAGAGGGAGATATTGATCTGAGATGGAGGAGGAATAGGAAGCACCCTGATGGGTAAAGATGGAAGGTACGGGGGGGGGTCAGTCATGAGTCAGTCAACAAGCATTTAGATCTTACTGTGCCAGGAAAATAATAGATAGAGACTGTGTGTCTGTGAACATATGAAGGAGAAGAGTAAGATAACAACAAAAAGGGGAAATGTCAAGAGGAAATAGACTGGAGAGGCCTGGGAAATGCTCAGAAAAGAAGTCTTAGTTCTTTGTTAATAGGGAGCCAAAGAAGATTTTCCAGCCAGGGAGTGAGGGAGTGAGATGGGGTCAGACAAGAGTTGGGGGAGTTCACTCGATCAATGACAAGAACAGAACAATTAGCAGAGTATTATAATAATCATGGGGAGGGAAGCGTGAGCATGACTTTGTAAAGTAGGGGATGGATGGGATGGAAGAAGGACTGGACTGAACAAGAGAGTCCAGTGAGACAGTCTAAGGCAGGGGTCCTCAAACTACGGCCCTGGGTCAGATGCGGCAGCTGAGGACAATTATCCCCCTCACCCAGGGCTATGAAGTTTCTTTATTTAAAGGTGCACAAAACAAAGTTTTTGTTTTTACTATAGTCTGGCCCTCCAACAGTCTGAGGGATAGTGAACTGGCCCCCTGTTTAAAAAGTTTGAGGACCTCTGTAGGATTTATGAATGGTAAAACTTAAAGAGATCCTCATGTCACCACGGAGTTGCCTGAAGATCTGGGGGGAGACATGACATTCCAACTGTCTGTTTGTCTCTTGCCCAACACTCCTGCCCCCATAATCCCTCTGCATTATTCTTTCTTTCTGGATAGTGACGTCTAAAGGATGTAAATTCTGTGTTTTGTTCTAATATTCTAGCACTGGCTGGCAGTCGCAGCAATTCCTCACCTGCAAAAGGGAAATTCATTTCTCATGCTTTGTCATTTCCAAGTGCAGGGTCATGTGTTAATCTAGCGTGCTGGACTGTGATCAGGAAGCCCCGGGGTCAGATCCTGCCCCAACATTAAACTGTGTCAGCCAGCTGCTGAAGCTCAGAGCCACTTGCTAAGACCCCCCCCCCACAATGTCACACAGGTTGTGACCGGAGACTCCTTGCTTGGAGTCGGAGAACCTGAAGTCAGTCCTGCTGCTTGATACGATTTGTAGAATCTGGGGCTATGATAATGAGTATGTGGATAGAGATATATATGTATATGCACCCATATGCCCACAGTCACATATGTACATACGTGCTTATAATATACAGAGAGTTTATGTACTAGCAATACTATGCATGCACTATATATAGTACAGATGTGAGTATGTATACATATACACATACACATACATATATGTGTGTATGAATATATAATATACTATTTGTATTGGTCTGAGCAGTCATAGTCAGATATACTGTATCTTGTCCCCAATGTATTATTGTCATTTTGGCTTTCTATGAGCACAAAGGACAACAACCATCTCTCTCTTTTTCTCTCTTTTTTTTTTTTTTGTGTGTGTGTCTCTGTTTCTATCTCTCTCTTTCTGTTTCTCTCTTTCCTTCTCTCTCTCTTTCTCTTTTTGTGTCTCTGTTTCTCTCTTTCCTTCTCTCTCACTCTGTTTCTCTCTTTCCTTCTTTCTCTCTCTCTATGTCTGTTTCTTTTTTTCCTTCTCTCTCTCTTTCTGTCTCTATTTCTATGTGTTTCTTTCCTTCTCTCTCTCTCTCTGTGCTTCTATCTCTCTCCACCTACACACACACATATATTTTATTATAATATTTTATATACACTATGTTAGTAGTATATAACTATTATTATTGTCATATATACTACATGTTATGAGTGTATGTTGTCATTATATATAATTATATAATAATAGTAAATATACTATCATATTACATTATATAAACTATATTAATAGTATATATTATCATTTATATATAGTTTATATATTATTACTATAATATTATACACACGGAGATCACTTTAAAGTTTGCAAAGCCCTTTAAAACATAGTGTCTCACTTGCTCCTCACAACGAACCCCGTGAGGTAATTTATCTAATTAATTAAATTTATTAATTTTATTAATTATTTTTATTTTTTGTTATTCATATTAATTATTATTTTTTTAGTTAAAAGGATAATAAACTGGAGCTTCCACAGAGTCATGGTTTTCCCATGTCTAAGATGAGGAAGATTGGCCTACCCTGACCATTGAGGTTCCTTCAAGCACTAGGCTATGATCCTATGGTTTCCTGGTTTTAAGTTAAATTATCTTTCAAGCTTCAGTCATTTTATTGGGCCCCTATGAGATGAGTCATAATTATCTATTAGTGATAATTTACATGCTTCTTCCCTGTATAAAGGTTCCTTAAAAAAAAAAAATAGACCTGTTCTAGCAACAATGCCAGATCAGGCTGCTAAAGCCCTAATGAGAGTTGATTTCCTTCCTGGGAGGCTGCATGGGACTTGGTCCCCAGAAGGAAGATAAATTCGGAGGTTTCATTTTAATTGGCGCTGTGCCTTCTATCGTGGCTCCTTGCCTGGAAAGCCATTAAAGGCCGACTTCCCTTTCCGAGCATTGAGCCGTGGTCCCCAGGCTCATGGCCACAGAGTAACATTCATTGCTTCTGTTAATATTTGGGGAAACAGGAATGTTTCAGATGCCATAAAACCACCATTGGTAAACTTGCCGGCCCATGTGATTGGCTAAGTTCAGAAACAGCTAGTCACTCCTAAGTCTCATCAGTAGTTAAACTACCTCAGATCAAGGATAAAAGAGCATGGAATCCCTCTGCTTCAGAGTGACTCTGGGAAGCTTGGACCCAGGGCCGCTTCATACTGGCTAGTAAACATTAGTGAGAGTCAGCGTTCTCCCTGGTCGGCATTAGCCAGGCTGGAATTAATTTCAGTTTCTGAACCTCCAAGAATGAGGATGAGAATAATGTCTCATCTATTCTTCTTCTATGAGACTGCTTCCCCTTTCCATTGTGACTGCCCCCAAAAGCCTTTCTCTTTAGGAGATTGCAGAAGCCTGCAGATTGATTCTGTCTGGCTGGTTTCATCCCTCTCCGAGACATCATTTACACAGTTCTATGCACAAGACTCCCCGTCACGCATTCTCTATTACAGTCAAGCTGCTCCCTTCATTGTTCTTCCTCCACAGAATGTAATTTCTCTCCTCCCTGCTTTTGCCCAGGCAGTGTCCCCCTTCCCCTTTCTTTAATGATCTCCTCCTTTGCCCTCTGTCTCTTGGAATACCTCCTAGCATTCTCTAAACCAGCTCAAGAGTGACCTACTTCAATTTCTTCAGGTTCTTGCTGTTCCCTTATCCCTAAATTGCTTTAAGTAACTTTACATTTGCGTATCTGTATTAAGTGGTCTATTTTCCCAGTGGGACAGAAGCTCCTTGAAGTCAGTGCTGCCATTTTCTATCTCTTGGCCAAGTTTTTGGATCCCTTTGAGCCTCAGTTTCTAGAATACAATAAGGGCTGGGGAAGTTGACTCTTTTCAAGCATTTCCTGGCTCTAAACCTGGACCCTGTGGGCAGTGATTTCTGGACACAGGCAGTGATCACCACAGAGTAGTGAAGGGAGGGGGGTGAGGCAAGACAAACAGAAGGGACTTTTGTGATTGCTCTGAGTGCCACCATCAGGATAGAGCAACTTAAGGTTGATCCAGATTTTGTCCAAGTGCTTGGCTCCCAGAGCAGAGATCTAGGAATAATGAGTGGCAGGTCCAGAGAGGCAGTTTCAGGAAGCACTTCTTAAGAAGTGTTCTCCCTCTGGGGGAGATAGCGGGTTCCCCATCACATGAGGTCTTTAAGCAGAGACTAAACAAGAGTGAAAAAGACTCAATATACAGTCTGGGGACAACATTGGTACCTTAAAGATGGCACAATGAAGACAAGAGGGTCCTTAGATCTCTGTGTAGACTCCTTTGTAAATGGACTTATTGTTATTATCTCCAACCCTCTACTCGTATAAGTCTCGCCCTACCCTATTTGTCATTTAAATCATGCTCAGGATAAGGTATTTCCTCTTAATATACATTATATATATACATTAATATACTAAGAGGTATCCTACCTCCACACCTTTGTTTGTGCAGTTCCCTCCTCACTTTGTACATAATACGTAGTCACCATTATCCAGAGTCAATTACTTTAGTTCTTGAAAACTCCAAGAATGACGAAAGTGATAATGTCTCATCAGTTGTTCTGCCACAAGATTGTTCACATCCATCCCCTTCAACTCCTCAAATGGCCACCAGCCTAGTGCAATACTCCCTGAAACCACAAGGCAAAAGTTGTATAGGATAGACAGGGCTGGATGGATCGTGACTGTGTTATTGGAAAGAACATCCATGACGATAACATTATGTGCTTCAGGGTATTTCAATTTCCTGCAGAGTGAAAGTCCTGGAAACCAGGGGAAGGTGGAGCTTAGATATGAGGAATGAATGCTAAGCCAAAGCTGCTTCCAAAGAATGGAAACATCCTACCAAAGATAATCTGAAGGACAAGGAAAGAGAGAAGGCACAAGAAAAATCACATGCTCCCACCAACACCAGCATCAACACTCAAGGATATTTGTTGCACTTTAAAAAAAAAACTACTGGCAGTGTATAGACTAGAACAGAAGCAAAATGAAAAAAGGGGGGAAAGTCACAGATTCATGGTTATAATTGAATGAAACCTGCATTAAAAATTAGTAGATCTGGATTCTAAGCCTAGTTTTCTACAAATTTACTTGTAATATACCAGTCAATAAACAATTTGTCTTTGTCTTGTTCTCCTCAAGTATAAAACAAATTGTTGTTGAATCATTTCATTTGTGTCTTACTCTCTGTGAGCCCATTTGGGGTTTTCTTGGGAGAAATGTTGAACATGACCATTTCCTTCTCCAGCTCATTTTAAAGATGAGGAAACCGAGGCAAACAGGGCAAAGGATTTATCCAGGGTCACACAGCTAGGAAATATATATCTACTTTCAGAATGCAACATACTCTTACAAAAATGGATGCTAAGAAAATGCTTTGGAATTGAATCTTTAAGGTAGCGTGTAAGTCTGCCAAGATTTTCAGCATGTATAGAATTTACAAATACTCCTTGCCTTCCCCTAAAAACCATAAAACTTTATTCAATATTTGAATAGAGTTTCTGAGTTGGAGAAGCACATAGTGGTCATCTGATCATTCCATCCAACATTTCTGTCAGAAGACTTTTTATACAAGGAACAGTGATATATAGCAGGACTTCTACTTGGGACCCCTTTTGCCCGAGAAATTTTTATGAGACCCCAGGCATGTAGAATATGAAATAGTCATTCAAATCAAACATTTATTGATAATAAATCATAATTTTGATTTAGTTGTGGAACTCTATATGGGGTCACGATCCATAGTTTAAGAAGCTTTGATCTATATCTATATCACTGTCATAAAGCCCAACATGACCTGGGAATACAGTATTCTCTTCTTGCTGTCTCTGAAATGGCATGATTTTGCCTCCTTTTCCTGCTGGTATCCATGACCCATTGTTCTGATAGCAATATTGAGGGGGCTTTAGGTGTCTATCTACTGAGAATCATCAGATATCAATCTGATATCTCATCTCTGATAAAGTTCACACTAGTTATGCCTTTGGGTTGGGCCTTTGAAAGCAAGAACCACTGAGAAGAAATCCTTTTTGAGTTTTCAGTCTGGATAAATAAAATCTGTATTATATTTGGTCTTGTTAGCCCAAGTGCTTGCCAAGGAGAAGAAGACTCTTTTCCTCTCTTGGGGAAACTTAGATTCTGATATTCCCAAAGGAAACACAGTGGGAGTGTGAGCAAGAGATTTTTAAGGTGATGTACCCCAAGATTTAACTCTTTCTATATAAACCTAGAATCTTAGTAAATGGATGACCACTTACTACAGTTATAAGCTTATTGATTTTAACAGCTTCCTTTGGTGTAATCTCTATAACAAACTTATCAAGGATTTCACTGGTACATCCAAAATGCTCTAATGCTATTTCTTAGGTTCCGATAAGCTCTAAGTGCAAAACCTAATTTGTGCTGTTTCCATTGACCTTCTGCAGAATGTGATTAACATGACAACCAGAGGCCCCTCGTGCCTGGATTGTAGGGGTGGTGGTGGGAAGATGTAATCAAATTGTGTGTTTTTGTAAATAAAACAGGAGTCTGACGTACACAGTCAGACATGAGGTCTTGGTCAGACATAAACTGGTTATTCACACGAACAAGAACTGCCTTCGATAACTGGAGATTCACAATGAAATGAAGAGCTCTTGCTACTAAATAAAGTTTCCTGAAATCTTCCTGGTCAAATTCCTCTGAGGGATAGCTCATGTCCTGAATGAGATGGCCACCCAGTCCGATGCTAGGATCAGGGGTGGGAGCCTTTCCCTTCTCTCTCTTTTGTTTTTGGATGAACTGTCTCATGATGGAAGAATGGAAGGGCCAAGAAAATCGGCATTGGAAGTGTGGGGAGGGTGCAGAGGAAAGAGAACATTAGCCATCATTATGAGAAATGAAACCTACAAAGATGTATACAATTCAGAAAAAAAATACAAGTAAATCCTTATACAACTTAAATGGGATTAACGAAGCTTCCTGAAGGCAGGGACTTTTGAGTGTTTGTATCCTTAGAAGCTAGCATAGGGTCTGGCACATAACAAATCATTTTTGAATGGACTTGAATCTATTTAAATATTGTATTCCTCTCTAGGAGAAATTTCTGAAGGCAGGGACTTTTAATGTTTGTATCCTTAGAAGCTAGCACAGTGCCTGGCACATAATAAGTGGTTAACAAATGAATTTATCTAGATATTGTGCCCTCTCCAAGAGAATAGAAGTTTCTTGAGGACTGTTCTCAAGGAGTCTTTTTGTCTTTGCACCTTGCACCTATTAAATGCTTAACCACATTTAATTTCAAGTTAGTCCATATTGAGAAGGACCCTACTTGCCTTTGGGGGTTTATCATTGTTCATTTAGGTCAAGATTTTCTTAGAAAATCTACCTTACTGGATACCCAAAGCATCACTTGGGGCCTGAGGCTGTCAGTCAACAAACACCTACAATGTGCCAAGCACTGCGTGAAATTCTGGGTATCCCAAGAAAGGGGGAAAAAGAGTTCCTGATCTTGAAGAGCTCAGAATGAAAGTCTGGCCGTCATCGTGGATGTTGTGACAATGTGAGAACATGACCCATTTCATGGCCTTCAGGAGGCCTTCTGGCTAGCTTGGAGCCCAGTTGCAAAGCTCTCACTGCCCAGTTTACTTTCTTCCTGGTACTCACTGTTCAAGAAGCTCAAAGGCTCTCCAGAGCCAACAGCTCTCAGACGTTGGGGGCTGTTTCTCAGCCAGTTTAGCTAAAGCTAACAGTGTGATCTATTGGGATTAGCGCCTCTCACCATTGACTCTAGAGGAATGAAGCTTGCCAGACTCTGGGCACTGAGGGTCATGGGGTTGTGGTCCCTTCTTCAAAGATGAGAATGTTGGATAAACACTCATTTGGGAAGTTTTGGAGAAGATGGAAGTGATCCACCTCCCACCTCCACGCCTTTGCCTTGGCTGTTGGCCATGAGTGGAATGAACGCCTGCATCACTTGCCTTTTGGAAGTGCTGATTTCTTTGACCTTCAGTAAAGTACCACTTTCTCAAGATGCTTTTTCTGGTGCCCAAAACGGCTAGTGGCCTCCCCTCCACTCAGAGTCACTTTGTACCTTTTTTTCTATCTACCACCATACACACATGTGGTCCTCCCTTTTAGAAGGCAGAGGCTGATGTAGCTTTTAAAAGCCCACCTGTCTCTAGGGTCTAGCCATAATTGGTATTTAATAAGTGCTTGTAAATGACCAGATATCCTCAGAAGTTCCTTCCAACTCAAATTGTCATTTTGCGTGACATATCTTCCTTTGTGACGTGTTATTAACTCCAACCGTCTACTCATATAAGTCTCGCCCTACCCTATTTGTCATTTAAATCATGCTCAGGATAAGGTATTTCCTCTTAATGTATATAGATACTAAGAGGTATCCTACCTCCACACCTTTGTTTGTGCAGTTCCCTTCTCACTTTGTACATAATACGTAGTCACCATTATCCAGAGTCAATTACTTTAGTTCTTGAAAACTCCAAGAATGACGAAAGTGATAATGTCTCATCAGTTGTTCTGCCACAAGATTGTTCACATCCATCCCCTTCAACTCCTCAAATGGCCATCAGCCTAGTGCAATACTCCTTGAAACTACAACAACAGCAACAGCATCACTTGGATATTACCATAGTCTACATAGTGACACTTCTGGTCTAGCAGATTTTACTCTTCTCTAACGCATCCTTCACATAGCTGCCTGTGTATGTCTGCTCATGTTACTCCCTTACTCAAGAAGTTTCAATGGCTCCCTATTACCTCAAGGGTAAAATACAACCTATTCTTTTTGGCACCTCCGATCATTCTGCTCGGCTCCAACCAGATTCCAGATTCATTTCAGATGCTCCCTTTTTATGCATTTCACAATCCAGTCAAACTGACTTATTTAGTATTCTCCATACACAAAATGCCATTTATTTCCTCCTTGCTTTTGCACTGGCAGGGTTCTCCCTGTCTTTGGTGATCTCCTCCTTTCATCTTTCTTTTGGAATATCTCTACCTAATTCATGAGGCTGATTTTTTTCAAGTTCTTGCTGTTCACTCATCGTTGAATTACTTTCAATAATGTAACTCTATTTGTGTATGTGCTATTGGCAGTTACATTGCACAGCAGTTAGGAGTTAGGGGGATCTGAGTTCAAATCTGAACCCAGACCCTTATTATTTGTGTAATCTTGAACAAGTCAAGTTTAATTTTACTTTCCCTCCCTTTTCTTATCTTTAAAATGAGCTAGAGAAGGAAATGACAAATTACTCCACTATCTCTGCCGTGAAAACCCCAAATGGAGTCACAGAGACTTGGGCATGACTGAACAACAACAACAAAATAATGATAATAATAATAATGATGATGATACATGTGTCACATTTCCCTAGTGGAATGTAAGCTCACTGAAGTCATGGGTTTTCTGTTTTCATATTCAATTGATGATAGTTTCTGCTACATTTTTGATGCCCAATGTCCAGTGTTTAATTGTCCCTTGAATGGAGCTGAATGGAACCTGACAGAGAGAGCAACTCCCAACCCCAGACAGCCTTGGACAATGTCGGCCACTCTACACATTCTGAAACAAACTCCTCAGCAGCAAAATGAGTGGAGGTGAGGGTTGGGTTTGTACTCCAAGGACCCTGCAGGGCTCAAGGCTGGATGCTGCCATTTCCTAGCCCTGAAGTCTTGGTCAGATCATCTGAATTCCTTGAGCTTCAGTTTCTATATCTAGAATAAAATAAGAGGCCTGGGGAAGATGGCCCTTTTCAAGCTTTTCCTGGTTCTAGGCACAGTGGGCAATGATTTCTGCCTAACAAAGGCCACAAAGCAGTAGGGGACGGGGAGTCAGGCAGGATAAACAGAAGAGATTCTTGTGGTTGCTCTGAGTGATGACATCAGGGTAGGGCTGACCCAGGCTTCTCTTCAAGTGCTTGTCCCCAGGCGGGTCCAGAGAGTCAACTTCAGACTTATGTTAGGAAGTACAACTGTCCAAAGGCGGTGTGCCAGGAAAGACAGTGGGCTCCCCATCCCAGGGGCTCTTGGAGTAGATGCTGGAGACAATCCCTCGTCCTCTTGTTACAGAGAAAGAGGGGTTTCATTCTGGTCATATTTCATGGTCTCCAGGCTCTCTTCCAACACTCAGACTGTGACTCAGAAGTCAACACTTCTCTCTTTGTCAACACCTTAGAAGGGGGTAGTGCTGATTAGTGAAATGGCAACAAGCAAAGAGGACGGAGAACTGGAAAATCCCCAGATTTAATTACTCACTGCTCAATGAGAGCATGCTCCTTTTGCTCAAATACAGGATCTCGGGGTTGGGGGCTCGGAGCTAAAAGAGGCCTGAGAGAACATTGAGTTTTACAGATGAGAATGAGATCCAGTCCTCTCTTCCTTTCTCTCCACATTTCTTTGCTTTCTGGCTTTTGATCTCATCTCTCACCTGAAATTGCTTTCTCTAAAGTTCCTAAGGACTTCTTAATTACCTCTTCTTAGTCCTCATCTGTTGCCACTGACTTATTTTATCTGATCCTGCTCACCAACATTCTTCTGGATAGTCTTTCTCCCAGGTGTCATGGCCTTTCTCCCTCCTTGCTCACTATCTCCTTTCCCAACTACTCCTCTGCCTCCTTTGAAGGCTTACCGTTCACAATATGCCGCTAATTCTGTGTGTTCCCCAAGATTCTGGCCTGATCCTCTTCTCATATCTACCCCACTAGGTCCCATAATGTGTTAACTATTATCTCCATGCAGATGACATCAGTCTCTCCCCTGGGCTTCCGTTCCACATCACCAATTTCTTGTTGGAGATTTCTACCTGGATAATCTGGAGACATCTCAAGGTCCCCCTATCTAAATCTAAACTGAGGATCCTTCCTTCTTCTAAATTTCCCCCTCTTTGTCAAAGATACCACTGTACCCAGTCTTCCAGGCTCAGAGTCTCGGTATTGTATTGGAATCCACCCTTTCCTTGACTTGACCACATGTATCCATTCGGTTCCCAGAGTGTTCTCTTTTTCTATCTTCGTGACATCTCTCACAATTTTCTCTTCATTCAAAAAGCTCCCTTTGAGGTTCAGTCCCTATCACCTCTCAGTTAGATTAATGCTTCACTTGCCTACCTGCTCTCCCCCTGCTTTGAGATTCTGCCCACTCCATTTCACCCAACACCCTTCTGCTAAAGAAAGTTTCCTTAAGTCCAGCCTCACTGGATGCATCTTGTGATCCAGCCAGCTGCTTTTTCTATTTCCATTTTATTTCAATCTCTGTGCCTTTGTTTTGATCATCCTTGAAGCCTGGAATGCACTCCCCTCCTTACCTCACCACCTCAAAGAATCCCTTTCTTCCTTAAGATACAGCACAGATATTATCTTCTTCATGAAGTCTTTCCTGATCCAACTGCTAGTCCCCTTCTTCCCATACTACCTTGTATATAAGTACTTTGTCTATCTATCTATGGGTCTCTCTTTGTCTATCTACCTCTCTCCCCTCTCTGCTTATATTTTTTATATTATATTATATTTCTGCTTTATATTTATTGTATATTCATTTCCAAAAATGCCTTTTGTATTCTATGAAGTTAGATGTATGACCTATACTGTAAATAGAGACACCTCAAATAGACAATGAATTATAATATTGTTTATTATATATATATGTATAATATATTTCTTCTTCATTTCCTCATCAGATGGACTGTTTCTTTTTTTTTTTTTTTAACTTGGATCCCTAGCTTGATGAGTACCCTGCCTAATCCATAGTAGGTCCTTAAGCGATGCTTTCTAACCAATGGAAGTAACTTATTTGAAGTCACATGGCTCTGCAAGCATAATTGGGACACAGATTCTGACCCAGTTCCACAGCTCTTTCTCCACAATATTCTCAGTAGCTATGATGAGCAAAGGATCATGGGATCATAAAGACAGAACTGGGAGGGTCCCTTGGGCCCATTAAGTCCAAACAAAGTCCATCCAGAGAATTTAAGGAAATAAGCCACCAAGTCAGAACTTATTTCATTGCACTGTGCAGATCAACCACCAAAACAACTGCTAATTTGATTAAAAAGAATTAATACAGATAGAGTTTCTGTGGTTAATAGAATTAACAACTTACTTAGTTCAGAAATAAAAAGGCAGTGAGCTCACTCTGACTGAACTTGAGAACCTGGAAAGTTCCACATTTCTAAGAGAGAGAAGTTGCTAGAAACTTGACTTGATTCAGTCTTTTGCACAGGTAAGATAAGTAGGCTCAAAGGCTTTCTGGCTTTGTACGGGGTATGTTTGAAAGAAAGATGGCAGGGCCCCAAGTTTCCCTCAAATTGGTCTCATTGAACACAGAGGGTCTTTCATTTCCTACATAAAACAAGGGGCTTTTGAGGCCCTTCTCTTTTAAATGTGAGCCCTGGGTCTCTTTGTAAGAGCTGAGGTCTTTGGATCTCTGTGCCTGTGACAGACCAGAAATCTTTGTGTTTCATGAAGCCTTGAACTAAAAGATGACAACATGGATTGGATCTCAAAGCAGATTGATAGAACGACATAAATTATCTGAGTGTAGCGATTAATAAAGGGTCTTAGCTCCTTCCTTTCTACCCCACCCCAGGAACTGAATATTTTTTAAAGCAACCCCAATCTCCGCCCCCAACCTTGGCCATGCTGAATTTAGTGGCAGAATGGAATGGTGGTTAGTGCTGACTTAGCAAGTCATGTTTACTTCTGGGTTTGAATGTGCCTCAGAGGCTGGCTAGATGACCCTGCTCAAGATAAGCAACCTTTTAGTGCTCACGGGTAGCTCTCTGAGATTTCTAGAGGAGAATGCTCATTTCCAGCATTGATGGAAGCAGTCTTTCTGGTTCCTCCCAACTTGTGGCAATCGAATGAAATAATTTATGGAAATTTGCCAACCTTAAAGTGCTAAGTAAATGAGGTTTTTAATCCAGCAATATATAAGCTACCTGAGGACAGGGAGTCCTGATTTAAAAAAAAAAAATTATTGAAATAAATATTATTGATATTTTGAGTTTTTTAAACACCACCAAAATTCCTCTGTATCTCTCTCCTCCTCCACCTAGGGAATTATCCTATAAAACAAATATTAAAAGGAAAAAGAAAAAAAATAGTAAAACCAATCAAAAGATTGAAAAAATATGAAAAAAAATGCAAGGTCTCACAGCCATGGCTTTCACACTACTGCAAAGCAGTGATCCTATCTTCTCCTTTGGGACCATTTTTTGTATTTGTAGAGCCTAGCATTGTGCCCTTGTTGTTTAATCAATTCCTTCATAGAATTAGATAGGTGATTTTATGTTCCGAAGGCTCTGGCCCAGCTGGAGGTCCAGCTATTTTCTAGGTAGAAGTCCAGGCATCCATCCTTATGCATCTTCCAAAGCAGTACCTGACATGAGGCCCTCACAACGTATTATCATACAAAAATAAAGGACAGATTATTCAGGTAAGAGCTCTGGCTCTCAGGTTCAGGACCTCTGATCCAAAAGACTCTTTGGTCAGCTGTAAAAGATGGATGATAATGTCCTATAAAAGAGTTCTTACTAGGAAAAGCAAAGTGGATGAAAACTGCCTTTTGTATTCTATGACATTAGATGGATACTATAAATAGAGACACCTCAAATAGACAATGAATTAGTCTCTAAGCTGAATCAGAGGAGAGGGCAAGTTGGGTTGCCTTCTGGGAAATGGCAAAGTTTGTATACAGGAATGTTGGTGCCTACATTGCACTCATGTAGTAAAATGGAGTCAGAAAGATCTGAGTTCAAATGCATCCTCAGAAATATCATTTTACCCTTCAAGATCCTTGTTCCTCAGTGGAGAATATACCCACATCTGGGCACAAAATGACTTAGCTTTTTAGCTATAAAATGGACCAGGTCCATTTTCTGTTGTAAAGTCTAGGATCCTAAGCTTTAAATATGTTACTTGGAGAGAGTCTACATAAGATAGTGGATAGAAAGCTATCCTCAGAGGCAGGAAAACTGAGATTCAAGTGCTGACCATCATTTATTAGCTATGTGATTCTGGGCATGACAATTAAATTCCCAGTAAATACTTTGAGCAACTTTCTAGGACTTTAAGTTGAGGATAAGGTGCTGATAGTCCTTGGAAGAAGAATTCCTATGTCAAAAGAAATCACAGATTTTCCAAACAAACAAACAATTGAATGAATTAAAATGGTCACAATTAACCAACAAAAAGAAGAATCTACAACCAGATCCCCAGATATTAAAAGTCTATATTTCCTCCTGAAATGTGTTAATAGAACTGAAATTATAAAGAAGTCCCATAAAACACAAATCCTAGAACCTTAGAGTAAGAAGGAACTTCAGATATCATTGAATCTAACCTGAGCACACATCTTAAGTCAAATGGATCATGACCTCAGGGCTAGAAGGGATTCAGATGACCAAGCTCAGCCAGCTCTAGCTAGAAGACCTCTGGTCATAGGGAACTTACGCCTTCATGAAACAGTCCATCATTCCATTGTTGAAGACTTCTGTTAGGAAATGGTTGCTTCTATTGAGCCTAAAGCTTCCTCTTTTCTATCTCTGTCCATTGCTTTTGCTTTTCTGGGACCAAACAGAATATGTCTAATCCCTCTTGAATAAATGATTCTTTAAATAATTGAAAAAAATAATTGAAGCAGGTATCATTTTCTTGCCTTGACTCAGCCCAGTCTTCTCTTTACCCCTCAATACTTCCTTAAATGGGAAGGTGCCAGGCTTATCACTTTTGGCCTACTTGTCCTCCAGCATCTGTTTGCTTCCTAAATGTGGTGCCAAGAACTAGTTCCAGGACTTCTGATATGGCCTGACAAGGGCAAGGTGCTGAGAGCCTATCATTCCTATCTAAGATCAGCCAGCTACTGACTCAGGTTGATTATAAAGTCTGCTGAAACCCCAGGTCTTTTCTCCATGGGAAATCATATGCCCATAACTCCTTGATCCCATTACTTGCAGGGTTTTTAAAAATTCTTCAATATCTCTGAGTTGGCCTGTCATTCTAGCCTGTTGACATCTTTTGGCATCCTGAGCTGGTCATGGTAGCCATAACTTCCAAAATGGTATCATCAGCATACTCAATAACTGTTCTACCAGACAGATCATTGGACAGAAAGTCTATGTAATTAGGAAGACTTGAATTCAAATCTGGCCTCAAATACTTCCTAACTGTATGACCCTGGGCAAATCACTTAACTGCTAATCTGCCTCAGTTTGTTCAAATATAAAATGGCAAAAAAAAAAATAGCAGCTACATTCAAAGGTTGTTGTGAGAATTAAACTAGATAATACTGCTTAGCTCAGGACCTGACACTTAGGAAGTACTTAGTAAATGCTTCTTCTCTTCCCTTTCCCATCAGTGTTTTCATACAACTCACCAATAATACACTGGTGACTACCAGAACATGCTATTTATTCCACAGGGAATAAAATTGTCCTTCAATACTGACCCATTAACTGACCCTGGGTTTCTTTTTACTGCAGAAAGCCTTCTCTGATTTCCCCAGCTATTACAGCACACTCTCCCTTAATACTCTCCCCTTGTATATATTCTGAGGGTCCTTATCCCTACCTCTTGCTGACAATTCACCAGGCAGCCGTTATATTAGTCTGGACATGACCAATTCATGATAAGCCGCTGCTACTTCTGAGAGATCCCGGCTATTCTTTGTAAATGCTCACAAGCCACTCTAGTAAGGTATTTCAGAGTTTTGCCAGGAATGGATAGCAAACTGAAAAGTCAGTTTGAAGAATCTACTTCCTTCTACCTTTTAAAAATAGGGATTATACATTGGCCATCTCCATTCCCTCTCTGGGAGCTTTGCAATGATTACACTTGGGCTTAGCAATAACAAACCTGCCAGTTAACCTTGGTCTGGTGACCTGAATTTACTAAAGGCTTTGAGGTGCTGTCTCTCTCTCTCTAAATAAAAAGTTTTCTTGATACCATGTGATTTCTGCATCATAGTCCCTTCCTGATTTTATTCTGTCTTTTAAAATTGAGTACAACCTCTAGTATGATTTTATCTGCCACTGCATGTATCATTCTGCACCTGTGGTCTCCCACTTTCCTGTATTGGTGTTAAAAACCATTTCTTCACTTATCTGGAATTCCAAATCATTGCTAATCATTTATTAACCTTGAAGCAATCCATTTTATAAAGTCAATGATGTTCAAACCATAGTTTAGTATTTCTGACCTGTGCAATAGATATCAAAATGCACATGACTGCCCATTATTATTATTGTTGTTCTTTTTGTTTGACCTGTGATGTCATTGATAGAGTAAACTCCTTCTTACCGATGCCGATTGGTGTCTCCTCTGTGACTCATTGTCTCTGAGAGTTTATTTGGACACTGCGAGGTTCAGGAACTTGCCTGGCCAAAGTTTTATGATCAGGATATGTCAGAGATGAGACTTTAACCCAGATTCTGACTCCTGGGCCTCTTCTCTATCCGGTACAGCTACAGCTTCTCTGACAATGGTTCTTGACTGAAGAGAACTCTTTTATGTCCCACTAGCTCTATTTTTCATAATGAACATGTCTGTTAATAGTCATTTTATAGATTCACAGAATAGAGGACAACAACTATTAAAAAAAAATCCAGAGTACTTTTCTGGTGGATGTGTGAGCTGCCACCATTCAGTGACGCAGATGGTCCTTAACTGGGGATATGCCTTGGGATTCTCCAAAATCAAAAAAGAAATGAATTCATCTATGGCCTGAGGGAATTCATGCAACAAGTTTTTCTTTTTTTTTTCTTTCAAAACTAACTCTAAGTTCGTTTTCCTTTCTGGGATTTGTCAGAGACAAACTAGCTACTAAAAGCTTCTTAAGAAGATTTACTGCTGTCTGGAGAATAACAGCTGGTCCAGCTATCTGGGGTAACTAGACATATTAATAACTGCTTTGGTACCTGACTGAGCTGTGCCTTCCTGAAAAAAGAATCTTAGGATTGGCAGGACTGGAGAGCTGATCCTAAGAGCCCTTCAATTTGACATGCATGTATTGACTTTTCCCTTTAGAAACTATTTTTGCCGCTATCTTTTTCTATATTATTGCCATATCCCAGAATAGAATCATTCCTTTTAATAAAGTTAAAAGAGAGGGGAAAGAATTAGTGAAAAAACAAAAACAAAAGTAAACAGAACATTAACTAAGTGTAATATTTCATATATATTGTATATATAATATAATATAATATAATTAATACAATACGATGCAATATAATATATATTTCACACCCATAATCCCCAGCTCTACAAAAAAGGGTATCCTTGAATCTCATTCTTCAATAATATGAAGCATCCATTATGAAAATGGTACTGAGTACAAAGTCCAAAATAACTGCATAAAATAGTGCTTTCTCTGAGGAAGCTTATATTTTACTTAGGACAAATAGCATTTAAGTAGAAAAGAATGCAAAATGTGTGCAAAGTAATGTGTGTATGTATGAGAGAGAGAGAGAGAGAGAGAGAGAGAGAATGAGAATTTAAGAAAGACCTTTTGAAACATTCAGTACCTTAGCTCAGTTTTTAAGGGACCTTGAGATTCCAAGAAGAAGAAAGGCAGGAGAGAGGACATTCCAGGTATCTGGGCTAGCTTGTGCATAGGCACAGAGATGAGAGCTGGATTATTGTGTATGGGGAAAAGTTTTCTGATTCTCCTCATACATCTAGTTAAGAATTGTTTAATTAGAACGTTTGCCAACACATACATGCATAAATAAACAAGTCTTGTTCCTGATAATAGTTCTGGGAAAGGAGAGCATAGAAGTTTTTCTGATGTGGCTATTGGAGCCATAACTAAGATGGGTGACCAGGGCTTTGTACAAGGCTGCCGAGTGTTAAAGGATGCAAAAGTTATCACAAGTGATACTTCATAGTATAGAAACCTCAATAGAAGCTAATTCCTCCATCCACTCAAGATATTTCCCATTAATTCTTTCTTTTATTCTTGTGACCTCCCAAAAGATGGTTGGGATATGGGGCTGTGACTCCTACTCCTTAGCCACATGTTCAGTGATATTTGTCCTGGGTGCCAATTTGGCCTTTGAAGATCTGCCAGCTAGACTAATTAACAGACATCTCCCCACTCCCAACTGAAAGTCTTAACTGGAATAGAGGGACTCATTTATACGGACAGCAGCTGGGTGATTCTGATAACTATGGAAAACGCACATACACCATATGAATTTGGAGAAAAGTTCTGTGTCAATCCCAATCAGACAGCCAGAAAGCCATCACAGGAATTGTTATTAGAACTTCTCTGTTGATAGGATGGGATGGGCAGCTAGGGGGGAACAATAGAGTGCTGTCCCTGGGACAAGAAGACCCTGGAAAAATCACTTCACCCTATTTGCCTCATTTTCCTCCAGCTTGAGCTGGAGAAAAAAATGCAAACATTTCCAGTATCTCTGTCAGGAAAACTCCCAAAGGTCACAATGAATTAGACAAGATTAAAATGACTAAACTATAATAAGCGGTTGTGTTGAAGAAATGGTTTCATCATGACTCCTTCACTGCATGTTAATCTGAACCAAGTGACTGATAATGACTTCCATCATCATGTTAAGCCTTAGATTTTGCCTCTCCTTCTACATGATTCAATGACCCTCAAGCAAATACCTCCCCAGTCCGGGCATTTTCTCTGACTGTCCCCTGGAATACTCTCACTCCTCATTCCCATCTTCTGGCTTCCAAGTCCCAGTTCAAATCCCACCTTCTGCAGGAAGCCTTCCCCAATCCCCCATATTCCAGTCTTTCTTCTGTTGATTATTTCCAATCCTTTTTTTCCCAATTATTTTCCAATCAATAACTGGAAATTATTTCCAATTAGTTTTTCATAGATTTCTTGGACACTGGGGTTGGTTTGATGTTGCCTCCATTAAATGACAGCTCCCCACATGCCTTTACCCTGATTGTGCCCCACACTCTGCCCCTTCCCCTCTGCCTGCCGGCCTCTTTTATGACTTAGCTCTAAGTTTATCTCTTGCTGAAGTCCTTTCCTGGTCTTCCTCTTCCCATTATTCTCCCTCTGAGGCTACCTCCCATATCTGTGTATATACAGAGCATTTAAATGTTGTCTTCCCCATTAGAATGAATATCCTGATCACAGGGAATGCATTTTCCTTTCTTTGTACTCCTAGAACTCAGCACACAGTAGACTCTTATTCAATACTGACTCAGATTAGACTTCAGTGTACCCAAATAAGTCAGAATATAATATATTGTCTTTAGAGACTAGTAGAGGAAGCCTGGCAAAGATGTGGGATTAAAGTACATAAATATATAATATATATTATATATTTATTATTAATTAATTTTTATTATTATTAATTATATATAGTATAAAATTTAGAAAAAACACCTCCAAATAGAATTGGAAAGAAATTAGATAGCAGTATAAACTGAAATACCGTATTGAAATCCCATGTTTGTTCCAAGATATATTTTGGAAAAAGTAAGTATGGAAAATTCTCAATAAATTTATAGTGAACTAACATAAACCAAAATCTTTAAAAGGAACCCCTATTCATTTTTTCCATTTCCATTTCATTTTTTTCATTTTCCCTTTTTCCATTCCAATTCCATTTTCATTTCCCCCTTTTCCATTCCAATTCCATTTTCATTTTCCCTTTTTCCATTCCAACCAATTATCAAATGTCAGCTATTGACAGTACTAGAGAGAACAGCGGATAGAATTCTGGACCTGGAGACAAGAAGGTCTGAGTTCAAATTCTGCCTCGGACATTTACAAGCCATGGGACAGTGGCCAAGGCACTTGAGTCTTTTCATACTTATTTTCCTCATCTGATAAAAATGAGGAAATTGTACACTCTGGCCTCTAAGGCACTTTCTAACTACAAATTTGGGAGATCTCAGCATATCCACTAGTTTACTACTTAATTATGCATACTTTATTTTCTTTTTAAAAATAATTTAAATTGGCCTTTTTAGTTACAAATCCCTAGAATTTCTGATAGTATCCTTCTTCTTCCTCCTACTTGAGAACCATCCTATATAAATAAATAATATTTATAAAAGAAAAAGAGAAAAATCAGGAAAACCAATCAATCCATTGAAAACACCTAAAATATATATACAACATTCTATACCTGTCACCTTCTCACCTTAGCAACGATACTATTTCTAATTCTTTCACCTGTTGGTTTTAGTTCCCCTAATGGTAAAGCAATGATAATTTTGCCCAGCTTCTCTATGTCCCCCTAGGGCCTAACACAAGAATCAGGACATCACTGAAGCTTGGAAGAGACCGAGGTGCCATATTGACTGATACAGTGTCTCTTTCTTTAGGCTTTTGAAGACAGTTGTTGTCTTTTTTTTTTTTTTTTTTGAGGCAATTGGGGGTCACATAGCTAGGAAGTGTTAAGTGTCTGAGGTCAGTTTTGAACTCAGGTCCTCCTCACTTCAGGGCTGGTGCTCTATCCACTGAGCCACCAAGTCATCTAAATGGATGTGCTACCCAGCCCATACCATATCATTGTCACCAAGCTTAAAAAAAAAAGCTTAAAAAAGAATGGGCTGTTTCCCCATCCATTCCCAGCAGACAGATCCGTACAATATGGAAGAAGGAGAATGATGGCCCCAGATGGGACAATGAAGCCTTTGATGTGTTCGAGCCTGCATTGCCCTCTGGGGGCCAGCTAAGAGATAGCTTCCTACAGAAGGAAATAGGAAGACAGATGCTGGTGGAACAAGTAGCTACTCAGGTGAATTCAGCGGCCATTAATCAGGGCGTTCTGTGAGCAGAGATCAAGGGAGCCCCTTGCACTGTGTGATGAGTGGAGAGAGTTCTGCTCTCATCATTACTCTTGTATTCCTAAGCACAGCTTTCTGTAATGAATGAATGCCAGTAAATAGCAGGGGGTTAATACATGCTTGTTAACTGACTGATTGGCTTTGGATTCATGAGAGAATTGGGTTTGAAAGCTACTCCTGACCCTTCTTAGTTGCACGACTGTGAGAAAATAATTTGCCTTCTTTGAGCCTCAGTTTCCCCATTTCTTTTAAATTTCTGACCTAGAATGGATCACAGGGCTGTAAGGAGAATCCTACTTTCTGCAAGCCTTTCCTGCTTCCCCATATTAGCTCCCTATTCCCCCTCTTCTCCCTCTGAGTTATCTTCTCTTTAGAATTCAGTGGTTCTCAAACTTTGGTTTTCAGTATCTTTATCCTATTAAAAATGATTGAGGATCTCTCCAAAGAGTTTTTATTTATCTGGGTTATATTTATAGACATTTACCATATTGGAAATAAAAACTATTTTTGAATTTGTAGACCCTCTAAAAGGGTTTCAGAGACCCCCAGGATTTTCTAGACCATACTTTGAGAACCACTGCTTTAGATTATGGGTAACATGGATTATACAGTTATTTATATCTCGCCTCTCCTATTAGAATGTGAACTTCTTTCTATTCTTAGCGCTGGGTCTCAGTAGGTACTTAATAAATGCTTATTGACTGACTAGCCCCAGAGGAGAAATTGCAAATCTAGAAAGTCAGCATGAGCACAACAATGACACAGAACTGGAACATCATAAGAAAGGGCTGTGACAGAAGATTCCCAGGAACTTTTGGGAAACAAAAGCTTTTCCCTCTGCCACTGAGAAAAAATCCCCCTTCCCTGGACTGCAGGATTTGAAATCGAAGGTCTTGGGTTTGAATCCTGTCTCCCCCACTGTCCAATCCCCCACTCTTGAAGAAGTGACTCCTTTTTCTCTAGGTCTTACTTTCCTCACTAGGAAAATGAGGCGAATGAATTTAACTCTTCAGGTCCCTTCTGGCAGTGGCTGCTATAATAGGATTATACACAGACTGTGATTTTTCCCCAGCCTATCTCTGACATAAACAGGCTGAAGAGGTCACCTCAGCCTCTCAGGGCATTGGGCAAATCTCTCTTCGGTGACAAGTTGCAGAAGAGGAATCAATCTGCACTGGCATACAATCTCCTCATCCAGGAGTTTGCAAAACTGATGGATCCAAAGCCTGATTCTTCTTAAATTATTGAGCCTGCGCACAGCAGCTTTTGTCTACGGAGAATTTTTATTCTTGCCATTGATCCACCTTCGTGAAGTTTATAGTCTAGTGGTTATAGGAAACAGAGACTCTAACATAGATGACTATAATACAAACTATTTTAGGAAAAAGAGCTATAAAACAAAGTGCTAGATGATGTCCTAGGGGCAAAAAAGTTTATTATCAATGGAGGGGCACATATAAAAGGCTTCTAGAGGAGTTGATACTTACATTAGATTTTAAAGAGAATGTAGAATCTAGAACTCAGAATGAAATATTGCTTGTATAACTCCCCCATTCTCAGTCATCCATTCATTCATTCCCTCATTGCCTCATTCTCAAACCTCTCCTCTCCTTAGTCAAGTTGGATTTTAGGTTAAAAATACTTGATATAGATCATCTATTCCAAAGATCTCAATGTCTTTCAGAGCCAAGCCTGGTATAGACAGTGCACCTGCAATGGAATATGGTTGTTTGGGATTTGAAAAAAAAAAGGCAAGTTTCTGAAGATATTGAAAAACTGTTTGTTTGTTTGTTTTTTTTGTCAGGTTGGAGGTATAACCAAGTACTGGAGAAAATGCTCACTGGTAAGCAGAAAACCTCAGTATCCCTCTCTTCCCCTGAGAGTTTGGCTTAAGGACTGGCTGCATCCTCTCAGCCTAACAAGAGGTAAGCAGCCTGGGAGAATCTCTGGGGAACAGAGCTGCAATGTAGGATTGGCCAACTAGTTAGGAGAAAATTTGCGATCAGCCTGGAAGGTAGAGCTATGAGGAGGTGGCCAGTCGGAGTGAGTCCTTTTTTTGTTCAGTTTATCCATAGGGGCAAGCCCAAGGCTGGTAGCTTCTCCCTCCCCTTGTCCCCTTTCCCTCCCTCTCCTTGGTCAAGAGAGATGTTTCAGGTTCCTTAAAATCTCCATTTCTTATTTTTTTGTTTTGCTTTTTTCATTTATTTTGCCTTAAAGTAGAATAAGCACGATTGATCAATGGGGTACTGGCCAATGAGTGTCAGCATAAAATGGGGGGGGAGACATCCAAGTGAAAGAGCAATAGACTTTGACAACTGCAGTGTGTATCTCAACAGAGAAAGTCTCTTGGGGGGGAGTCAAGCTGTAATGCTAGAATTACTTCTAATTCTCAGGGCAGAGGAAGAAATGTATATTTGTATCTTTCCAGGTGAATGAGAAAGCAGTGTGACCTGGGGAGGAGCTGGGACTGGCCTGGGAAATGAGATCTTGGCCACTTCTACAAGAATTTATATCTTTGATAGCAGGCATTTTGTATGTTGATCCATTTCTTTCTTGGTTTCTTTCTTTCTTTATTTAAAAATAATTTGAATGTAAAAGCAAACCCATTGCTCCTGAGAGGAGGAGCTGAAGGAATGGTGAGAAAGAAGTCTAACCCACAAGAGAGTAGAGGCAGTGGGGAGGCTGGTAGTCTCCTGGTAATTCTTCACCAGTTTGCCCACTACTGCCAGAGGCTCACAGTTAATTTCTATGTATTCTACAGATTGGAGTTCCTTTTCTATGGGCAAACTCTTGTCTTCTAAGAGATATCCCAAGGACTCTTCATGGATCACAAACACAACTTTTATTCTGAACTATTATTAATGCTTTCTATGATATACCTGACATGTGGCCATCTCCAGTGAGAGGGGACCCCTGACCTCCCAAGAAGCCCATTTCACTTTAAGCATTAGAATAATTTTACATGCATTGAATCTAAATCTATCTTTCTACAACTTCCCCCCTTGCTCCTATTTCTGGCATCTGGATTCAAATAGAACAAGCTGTAGTCCCTTTTCACATAACAGCCTTTCAAGTACTTGGTGACATCTATTGTCAGGGCCAGCAATTTTTCCCATGCACCATGTTAGCTTCTATGTTTAAGAACTGTGTGATTCTCAGACCTATCTCTACCCTATTACACCATTTCCAACAATGACATGGGTCTGAAGATCAATTTCTATTTCTCTTTAGTTCTTAAATCACAGTGGGTGAAAACAAAAACAACAACACCACAAAACAACAACAACAACAACAACAACAACAAAAACACCTAGTAGCCAGTCATTTGGTGATGATTCTGGATATATTTAGATAAGCTGATCACATTCTAAGCAAATACATTCTACTGCAAGTCTATACTCTCCTCCGGCTTTCTAGAACACGTCAGAGGTGGTATTCCATCGGCCCACACTTCAAGCATCCAGGGCCACTGAGAGCCCCCCAGGAAGCTTTGAAGTGGAATTTGGGTGGAGAAGAGATCCGATGTTTAGGTTAAATTCTATCTCATGTCACTTTGATGTTCACTCTATTTTCTTATGCCTTAATATAATATCCTTTTATACTTTAATGTCAAAGTAACTTTGATTTAAAGGGCACATCAGGATGTGATGGTGCATAATGGGCATTATCTTCACCATTGATCTTCATGGTTCTCTAATATCTGTGTTGTTAATGGTGGAGGAAGTCAACATGTACAAATTCATCCAATGGCATCCATAAGAATTTATATCTTTGATATAAGCTTATTTATATGTTGATCCATCTCTTTCTTGGTTTCTTTCTTTTTTTAAATAATTGAACCTTTCTTCCATAGCTTACTTTTGAACTTTCTTCTTATCTAGATCTAGCTAAATAAAATTTAGAATACAAAATTTCTCCCTATATCCATCCCTTCTCCCTGTTTTCCAATTTGCACTCGAGTACTATTGTCTTAGTCACTCACATTCACCACTTTGGAATTAACTTTGATGCGTTCCTGTTCCCTTCACTCCCCTTATGCACTTATTTGTCAGGTCTTTTTAAGTCTATCCATTTGCTCATTTCTCACATTTACACCCATTGACAGAGCTACCTAATTATTTTCAGGCTTCTGTCAACTCTATCTGAACAAGTATAATGTTTCCTAATGGGGATCCCTAATTTTGTGCTTCCCCTTTTCTATGTTATCCTCCACATAGCTTCCAAATTAATATTTCTAAGTAAGATCATGAGTGCTATTAGAGACTAATGGCTAGACAGCTGGTCTCAGATTTGGGAAGGCCAGCCTTTAAAACAACTGGCTGTATGATCCCGAATAAGTCACTTAACTTCTCTGTCCCAGGAAACATTCAATGATTATCCACTACAGGGTAGGTGCTAAACCCAGTAGAAGGGGTTTCCTCTATAGAAGGAAGTTCCTTAGGAGTACCTTCCACTAATGAAATATTAGATTCAGGCTTGGGAGGAGGAGCAATATCTAATCATATCTCTCCTTTACCCAGAAATCTTTGGTGGTTCACTACTCTTTCTAGGATAAACTACAAAGGACTCAATCCATCACTCAAAAGTTCTCCCACCCACTCTTCTAGACTTTTTTTCCTATGGATCCTCTTCATGCCCTTCGCAATACAGCTAAACCAAGTTAAAGACTTTCCCAAGATTTGACATCAGACACTACTAATCTATTTCCTCCTCACCTCACCTCAGCTTCCTTTAAGTCTCAGTCCAGGTTTGACATCCTACATAAGGTTAATCATCACTTGCCTAGTTGTTTGTATCCTTTCCTTGAAATGACACCATACTTTTTTATACGGATTCTTGTAGCCATCTGAAGGCAGGGACCATATCTCCAACAAATGGTGCAACTGAATTGACCAACAGCATCACTAGGCTTGATATGTTCTGTAGGGATTGGTAAAATACATGCCATCTATATCTGCTAAAGTAATCAGCATAGAGGATCCTCAGGGAGCCAAGAGAAAATCTTCCTATCTAGTACGATTCCTAAAGAGCGCGTGGTTTTTTAAACATTGGGTTCCTGAAATTAAAGGATGACTGTATATTCTGGTATTTTATTATCTGTTATAATTAGGTGACTAATTAAAAGAGTATCTTATAATTCAGTGGATATTTCCCCAGGTAAGAGAAAACAGTGGGGGGTTTGAGAGTAGGAGCTACTCTGGTTCATCTTGACTTTTTTTTTTTTTTTTTTAACTAATCCAATTTGTTCCAAGAGTTAGGTCCACCATTTCTCTGGGGCCATTATCTCATAACTTAATCATTTTGACTTGCCAGGGAGACGGAATAGTAATTCTACATTTTCTTTTCATCAGTTTTATTCCATTTTCTGTATTCCCTTGAAAGAAGACCAACCATTCATTGGTAGTTCCACCTTCTAAATGTTTCCAGGGAAGCAAACATTGACAATTAAGCCAAAGTCAGCTTCTGCTGCCTGTGCTAAGTAGTTTTATGTTCTTCTTTGTCTTTAACTACAACAACCTTTTCACCTTGCACTCACTGAGAAGCAAAGAATTGAAATGAATCAGAAAACACCAACTAATCCATTGCTTGATTCCTAAATAAATCATATTTAAATCATCTTGAATGTACTACTAGTATGACTGAAATCTCATAACCTTGAGCTCAGAATACATAACACCTAGACAACTGGCAGAATTCATTAAAAACTTAGGCAAATACGTCATCTGCTGCCTTTTGAAATACAAGTGATGATCATCAGGAGCCCCTAAAGGTTCATCCAGAGTGGGCCATGCCAGACTGAAGAAGAAGGGGGGAAGGAAAAGAAAACACACTGGAATGGGGGCTGGAGCTGATGGTTTAAGAGAGAGAAAGGCTCACCTCTCAGAGGTACCCTTAGATCTCTGAATAGGAATTATGGCTAGCCTCAATCTGGAAGGGCGAGCACCGACCATTGCTTGGGCAGTGGTCCTTTTCCTCCTTGATGAACTCCAAGGGTCTTGATTACTTCTAGGATGAAGTATTAACTCCTGGGATTTATAAAACCTTTCACAAACTGCCCCCCACCTAACTTTCTGGACTGCCCTGTTTTTCTACACTTATCCAGCTAAAGATGCCTTTTTGCTGTTCCTCGCACCTGATACCCATCTCCCATCTTGGTATTGCCTTTCTCCGATACCTCCAGTTTTTGTTTGAAATACACTCCCTCTCCCACAAAGAATTCCTCATCCTTTTCCAGATAAGGAGAATTGACTTCCCCACTTAATCCTGTTCTTTTGGAACCTCTCATTCCACTTACAGCTTAGCTCAAACACCACATCTTACACAAAGCCTTCTCTGGTCTCCCCAAATGCTAGTTCCCTCCCTCCTGAACAACAATGGTACATCATCATCACCATCATCATCATCATTATCATCATCACTAGAATTTATATAGCACCTAGTATGTGATAGGATCTGTGCTGAGAGCTTTACCAATATTCTGTTTGATCCTCACAACAACTCTGGAAGGGTAAATGCTAATATTTCCATTTTACAGTTGGGGAAACTGAGGCATAATGAGGTTAAATGATGTGCTCAGGGTCACACAGCTAGTGGCAGGCAGAACTGGCACTATTTCAGCTGTTTCCAGCCAACAAATCATCATGCTTGGGAGCTAGGGGTGAAGGAAGAGAATTGTCAATATTCAGGATCTCTGTAAAGGAAAGTGACATGGGAAGCTTAGGACACTTTGTCATTGAAAGACAAAGAGATGTGAACTGTGAAATAGCTCTTCTGAAAGGGAGAAGTTCAATGCCGGTCAGGCAGCTTCTTTTATCATTAGGCTCTTCTGATAAGTCCAGATCTTTTTTGTTTTAAACATAAGTTGTAGGTTTTTTCTCTTTCTTTCTTTTCTTTCTCCCTTCTTCCTTCTCTTCTTCCATCCCAACCCCCTCTCTCCTTTCCTTTTTCTTTCTTTCTTTCTTTCTTTCTTTCTTTCTTTCTTTCTTTCTTTCTTTCTTTCTTTCTTTCTTTCTTTCTTTCTTTCTCTTTCTTTCTTTCTTTCTTTCTTTCTTTCTTTCTTTCTTTCTTTCTTTCTTTCTATCTTCCTTCCACCCCTCTCTTTCTATCTTCCTTCCACCCCTCTCTTTCTTTCTCTCTCTCTTCCTTTCCTTTCTTTCTTCCTTCCTTTCCTTTCTTTCTTCCTTCCTTTCCTTTCTTCCTTTCTCCTCCCTCCCTTCCTCTGTCCCTCCCTCCCTCCCTCCCTCCCTTCCTTCCTTCTTTCCTTCCTTCCTTCCTTCTTTCCTTCTTTTCTTCTTTCCTTCCTTCTTTCCTTCCTTTCTTCCCTACTATTAAAAAGATTATTTTCAAAGGAATGAAAATTGTTCAAGGATATAAGGGAAAAATCTATCTGGAAGCTGACTGAAAAGCACGCACTGATTCTTCCCATCAGGCTGAATGTTTGGGCTCCTTGACAAGACAGATGCAGGAGGCTCGGCTCTGGGACTTGTGGTCTTTAGTTGAGAAGCTTGATGGAAGCATTGTATGTTGTATGCCAAGATGTGAATGGTTAAAAAAATAAACCAGAAACCCATGCCCTTCTTCAACCAACTGCATCAGCTGGCCAGGGCGAAAGGGATAAAAAGGTCTTATTTACTTTACTCAGGATCATAAAATTTAAAGCTGGGAGGGATTTTAGGTTGACGTCATTCACCAAAGTCTTTATTAAATTACTATCAAATGTCAATCACCGTGCTGGGTTCTCAGAGAGCTTACATTCTGAGGACAGAAGCAACTATAAAGTAATTTGGCAGGGGATGTATCTCTAACAAGTGAGGAAGATGGGGGAGGATCAGAGTGGCCTTGTGAAAGAAACAGCCTTTGAGCTGAGTTTTAGGTGGAATTAGGGCTTCCAAGAGGCAAGATTAAGAAAGGATGATTCTACTTAACCAACCAATGAATCAGTATTTATTATGTGCCTTTTGGGGCACTGCAGATACAGAGACAAAGAAGAAACAATCCCTCCCTGGAAAAAGATTATATTCTAAGTATCTCTTAAGTTCCTAAGCTGAGAAATCAGTGAAGGAGGCAACAAATACATGTGACTTTATATAAAGTTTTATATAAAGTGAGTTTATATAAAACAGATATAACACAGTATATCTGTAATAGTATATATATAGTATATCAGTATAATTATATAATAGTACATCAGTATAATATATAATAGTATATAAATATAATTTCTTTCAGGGGGAAGGCACTAAGCTATTGGAACTTTTAGGAAAGACTAGCCTTGTCTAGGAGCTGATGTCCACATGTGGTTTTGAAGGAAAATGAGGATTCTAAGAGGTAGAATTGAGGAAGGAGAAAATTCCAGGTATGGAATATAGATAGGTAAAGGGATGGAGGTAGGAAATGGAAGTCATGGTGGGGAACATTCAGAGATGACTATAATGTAGAATACACAAGGAGGAATATTGTAAAATAAGTAAGATAATGGGCCTAGTCTTGAAGCACTTTTATAGACCAAAACGAGGACTTGGCATTTTATCTCTTACAAGTGGAACAACAGAATGGAAGGAATGCTGAACTTGGACTCCCAGGACTTGAGTTCAAATTTTGACTCTTGGACAAAAGCATGGCCCTTTTGGGCGTCGGTTTCTTTGATAACTACTGCCCTTTCTAAAGTTCCTTCCAGCTCTAGACACATGATCATACAATCCACAGAGAGAAATCCCCCTTTCTTAACAAAAGAAGTTAAATGTCTTTTTTAAGATCACACAGGAAGGAGAGAGATAACGCTGGATGTGACCGTACATGGCTTGACTGCCACCCTACTGCTGTTCCAATATACTCTACAGAGCCATTCTTCCCAATGACCAGAACTGACTTGCTGCTTTTCAGGGTCCTTTGAATACCTAGAAATACTCAAGGCCATCTAAGATAAAAAATAAAAGCCCCAAATTGATTTTGTCTATTTCAATATGAACAAAGATATATTTAAAGCAGAAAGTGCTGAATCTGAATTAGGACAAATATTATTAATTTCACATTTATGACGTACTTTTCAATGATCGCCATGTCATTTATAACATCTATTCATTTTTTGTCTCTTTTCAGCTCCCTGGTAAAAATCCATCAGCGTCTTATTTTTTTTTCTTTCTATTTTATAGATGAGACAACCTTTAATAAGTGATCTATTTCTTTTCTGTGCATATTGGCTAATGGGTAAATGATTAATTTATGTCTACTCAAACCTCCTCATGCACTGTATTTATTTTAGTGTGGGATGGCATTTATTTTACCAGCAAAGCATTACTGTATCCAATTACGTGTGCAGCTTTTAAAGGCAGTAAACCAGCCACCAACAGTTAATGTGGCATTAAGTCAGAGATGTTGGACACCTGCTCAATCGTGAGCAATGGCCTCCAAAACCACAATCCATTGTGCACACGTATGTCAGGTCAGGTCCCTATTTAATGGTCCCATAGGGGCTAAGCAGTGTTTTGCACCCAGCAGTCCATGAATAAATATTTGTGGAATGGAATTAAGCTGGAATGATAAGATTCAGGAGGTGAGTTACAATGGTCTTTTCCTCTAAAGAAGAGAAGGAATTGTCCTTATATCTCTGTCTATGAGAGAAGAAACTAAGAAACAAAGACCTTTGGAGATTATTTAGCCCAATCCCCTTTATTGTATTAATGAGGAAACTGAGGTCCAGAGAGGTGAATTAGCTGTTTAAGATTGACCAGATCACAAGAACTTTGAAGCCAAGTCCTTGGCTATGGCCAATGTTCTTTTCATTAGCCAGAGACAGCTGGATGGCTCATTTAGGAAAGATCTGAATTTCAATCTGGCGGTAAACACCTCCTAGCTTTCTAACCCTGGACTAATCACTGTAAAATGGGGGAGAATAATAGCATCTGCATCACAGGGTTGCCATGAGGACCAAATGAGATAACATCAGTAACAAGTGCTTAGCATAGTCCCCAGCACATAGTAGGTCCTTCATAAATGAGCGATCTTTTCTTTCCTTTCTATTCCAGGCTGCCTCTTCTTTTTTAGTTGGTAAATCCTCTTTAAGAGTTTTAAAAAACTTCACTGTTGCTTTTATATTTAGCATTACAGTCATTTCTGAGTACTTCCTCCCCTAGTCAGACCAAGAAGAGAGATGAAAAAAGTCAACCATCTCATGACGGGGTAAATGGCTCTCCACACCCACACAGTGCACACTGCCCACGTTTCCAACAAGAGGCAAACATCCTTTATCTGAAACCAGGTTGGTTGATCATTATCATGATACGACATTAAACTTCATCTAAACTTCCTTTTCATTCCCATTACTGCTATGATGTGCTTTTTTGTGGTCTTGCTGACTTTCAACTCTTTCAGGTCACGTACATTTTCTCACTTTTTAAAAACATTTTTTATACCCATTATTTCTCACGGGAAAATATTCCATGTCATTCAAAGGCTGCAATTAGTTCAGTGCTTCCTTAACCAATGGATGCCCACTTTGCTTCCCATTCCTTGGGATCTCAGAGGTCACAGGATAAATTTGGCACCAGAAGACTGGGGTTGAGATCTCAGCTCTGATAGTTACTGGTTGTGTGACTTTAAATGAGTTACTCCATTTTTTTGGCTTTCAGATTTCTCATCCGTAAAATGAGAGGGCTGAACCAGCTAGCTGATCACTGGGATCTCTATTAGTTAAATCTTTGATCTTGAGGAAATGCTGCTTATCAACATTTTGATAAATAAGAGTTATTTTTTTTTGTTTTTAATATTTTTCTGGTTTTTAAATATTTTAATTTTTTTTTTTCTGATTTTGACCTCCTCAGGGTATATGAGCATGAGCCATTTTTTTGAGCAGGCTGAATCTCAGATCTTTCATTGCTTTAAGCAAGGATTTGTTTTGGCTGTTTATAATTTCAATCACATTCACATACACATACATCTCTTACACACAAGTACACTCCATGGACCAAAAAGGTAAAATAACTTTAATATGAAAATTCACTAGAATGGCAAGAAACCTTAATGAAAACCAGATTCTTTTGCAAATTTACAGGGAAAGAATTCCTGGAAATTTTTTTTGTTGTTGTCTATGTATATTTTCATCCCGTTTTGTCTTTTCCCCCACTCTATTTCTTGGTGCTTCAAATAAATGAGTTGGAAATAAGAACAGAGTTACGACTAGGACGTGGTGATTGGAGCTTTGTCCCATGGTACATGATTTAAGAGAATTTGAGAAAGCATTTGCAATTCTTCATAGAAGAGAACCAGAGTTTAGGTTCTGTGTTTGACTCCATCAGTGTAGAGAGCTCAGGGCAAAATTAACCCTTTTCCTGCAGCATCTCTGAGAGTTTCTAGGACACTGGGAAACTGAATGAATTGTTCAGAGTTTAGAGCTGGTATGTAGGGGACACAGGACTGGAACTCAGACTTTCTGCCTCTGAGATAAGCTCTCTCTTCACTCTGCCAAACTGCTCATTGGATCTCGTTAGCAAGCATAATTAAGCAAAAAAGAATGTTTTTAGAAGGAGGGTCAGATTGCTGACCTTTCTGGCCCCACACTGTAGCATCCTCTACATCAGCCTCATGCTAATGTCCTGGGTTCTAAGGCTCCCTCCCTCACCTGCTCCATTGATGATTAGTTTGTGATACTGTTCTGGAAGAGTGCTAGCTCTTCAACATGACTTCTTCTCACATAGCACCTTAAAGTCTAATGTATTTACACTGTTTTCTGGAACAGAGTCAAGGTGACCCAGAAAAGGCAGCGATTCACCTGAACTCTCCCCAAACACCTGTAAATAATGCCATAAAGCAATCCCTGCAGCAGCAGAACCCACAAAAGGATGCAGTGAAATAATTTTCCAGCCAAAGATAACTTAGAAAGTCAGCAGGAAAGGTCTGTTGTACCTGTGACAAGGGAGCACAAGTATAGATGACAGCATATGTTGGGCTCCTGTAAACCAGGAGCCATTAGATCATCAGCAGCTGCTTCTGGAGCCCTCAGCTCACAGGTGGTAAAAGGGTCAAAGAACTAGACAGAAGGAAATCACAGGATTCACTTTGCTAGCACCGAGGCAGGATTCTGTTGCTTTCCCCATACCTAGACCCAGGTCACAGCTCTAGGTGCAGACCCAGAGTGAGGAGGAGCACTAACATACCAGATCTTGTAGCTGAAGTGGAGCAGAGATCCTTGTCACAGCTTCAGGGCATAAGATAGTGTTTATGGTGACTCATAGACCAGAGCACAGGCCAGAACAATAGTAAATACACTTCTCCTTAGATCATACCCCATGGAAGAACTGAAAACTTATTGGTTCCTCGAAGATTCTCTGAAAATAGCTGCACAAATTCCTGAAACAGGGCTCTACTTTAACAAGGATTAAGAAGTCAAGGAATAGACTGGGAAAGTGAGTAAACAATAGAAAAAATTCTGACCTTAGAAAATTACCATGGTAATAAGGATGACCAAAACAAACACTAAGAAGATAGCAAAAGCAAAGCTCTTATATCCAACATTTCCAAGATAAATATGAATTGGTCTCAGGACATCCTTTCAAAATGGATTTGAAATTCAAGTAATAGATGAGGAAGAAAAAGGAAGAAGAGAAATGAGAGTGATGCAAAAATATCATGAAAAATAGTTAACAGCTTGGTAAAGGAGGCCCCTAAAATACTAAAGAAAATACTACTTTAAACAATAGGATAAGCCAAATGGAAAAGGAAATACAAATGTTCACCGAAGAAAATAATTCCTTAAAAATTAGAATTTAGCAAATGGAAGTTAATGACTTCATGAGAAATCAAAAAACCCAAAACAAAATCAAAAGAATGAAAAAAAATAGAAGACAAGAGGAAATATCTTATTGGAAAAATAACTGACTGGGAAATTAGATCCAGGAGAGATAATTTCAAAATTACTGGACTATCTGAAAATCAAAATTAAAAAAAAGAATCTAGACATTATATTTCTTTTTTAATTTTTAAAATTTATTAATTTTAATGCATATTTCTCTAGGAATCATGTTGGGAGAGAAAAATCAGAACAAAAGGGGAAAAACATGGGAGAAAAAAACAGAAAAAAAGAAGTGAACATAATAACATGTATTGATTTACATTCAATCTCCATAATTCTTTTTTCTGGATGCAGATGGTATTTCCTTTCTAAAGTCTATTGGGATTGCTTTGGATCACTGAACCACTGAGAAGAATCAAGTTTTTCATAGTTGCTTATCACAAATTCTTTGTGCTATTGTGTACAATGTATTCCTGGATCTGTTTGTTTTGTTCAGCATCAGTTCATGTAAATTTTTCTAAGTCTCTCTAAAAATCAGCTTGTCAATCATTTTGTTATAGGACAATAATATTCCATTACCTTTATATACCACAGCTTATTCAGCCATTCCCTAGTTGATGGATATTCCCTCAATTTCCAATACCACCATGAAAAGAGCTGCTACAAACATTTTTTGCACATGTGGGTCTTTTCCCTTCCTTTATGATTTCTTTGGGATATAGATCCAGAAATGGCACTGCTGGGTCAAAGAGTATACATAGTTTTATAGCCCTTTGGGCACAGTTCCAAATTGCTCTCCAGAATGGTTGGTTCATTTTATGACTCTACTAACAATGCATTAATGTCCCAGTTTTCTCACATCCCCTCCAACATTTATCATTATCTTTTCCTTAGATATCATCGTTCAAGACATTATCAAGGAAAATTGTGATGATATTCTGAAACAAGAGGATAAAAGAGATATTTAAAGAATTCACTGATCACCTCCTGAAAGAGATCCCAAAATGAAAATTCCCAGGAATATCAGAGTCAAATCTAGAACTCCAAGGTTAAGGAGAAAATATTACAAGCAGCCAAAAACCATTCAAATATTGTGGAGCCACAGTCAGGATAACACAAGATTTAGCAGTTTCTCTATGAAAGGATTGGAGAGCTTAGAATATGATATTCTGGAGGTCAAATAAGTTAGGATTACATCCAGGAATCAACTACCCAGCAAAAATGAGTATAATATTTCAGGCAAAAAAAATGGATTTTCAATGAAATGGAGGACTTTCAAGAATTCCTGATAAAAGACCAGAGCTGAATAGAAAATTTGACAGTCAAAGACAAGACTCAAGAGAAGCATAAAAAAGTAGACATGAATGTGCACGAATGTTTGTGGCAGCCCTTTTTGTAGTGGCTAGAAACTGGAAACTGAATGGATGTCCATCAGTTGGAGAATGGCTGAATAAATTGTGGTATATGAAAATTATGGAATATTACTGTTCTGTAAGAAATGACCAACAGGATGATTTCAGAAAGGCCTGGAGAGACTTACACGAACTGATGCTGAGTGAAATGAGCAGGACCAGGAGATCATTATATACTTCAACAACAATACTATATGATGACCAGTTCTGATGGATCAGGCCATCCTCAGCAACAAGATCAACCAAATAATTTCTAATGGAGCAGTAATGAACTGAACCAGCTATACCCAGAAAAAGAACTCTGGGAGATGACTAAAAACCATTACATTGAATTCCCAATCCCTATATTTATGCCCACCTGCATTTTTGATTTCCTTCACAAGCTAATTGTACAATATTTCAGAGTCTGATTCTTTTTCTACAGCAAAATAATGTTTTGGTCATGTATACTTATTGTGTATCTAAGTTATATTTTAATATATTTAACATCTACTGGTCATCCTGCCATCTAGGGAGGGTGGGGGTAAGAGGTGAAAAATTGAACAAGAGGTTTGGCAATTGTTAATGCTGTAAAGTTACCATGTATATATCCTGTAAATAAAAGGCTATTAAATTAAAAAAAAAAAGTAGACATGAAAAAGAAAACATGAAGGATTTAATAAGGTTAAACTGTTTACATTCCTACATGGAAGTTAATACTTGTACCTCATAAAAATTCTCCTTATTTGGAAAGTTAGTAGTATATACAAAGGGCACACAGGTGAATTGCATATAAAAGGATGATAAATAAAAACATAAAATTAAGGAGTGAGAAATGAGTAAGGGAGGGGGTAGAATGGTGTAAATTGGAAGAGGGTAAATTATCTCTCATAAAAGAGGCAAGACTCATTTCCAAAATATATAGAGAATTAACTCTAATTTATAAAAAATCAAGCCATTCTCCAGTTGAAAAATGGTCAAAGGATATGAACAGACAATTCTCAGATGAAGAAATTGAAACTATTTCTAGTCATATGAAAAGATGCTCCAAGTCATTATTAATCAGAGAAATGCAAATTAAGACAACTCTAAGATATCACTACACACCTGTCAGATTGGCTAAGATGACAGGAAAAAATAATGATGATTGTTGGAGGGGATGCGGGAAAACTGGGACATTGATGCATTGTTGGTGGAGTTGTGAACGAATCCAACCATTCTGGAGAGTAGTTTGGAAGTTATCAAAGTTATCAAACTGTGCATACCCTTTGATCCAGCAGTGTTACTACTGGGCTTATATCCCAAAGAGATTATAAAGAAGGGAAAGGGACCTGTATGTGCACAAATGTTTGTGGCAGCCCTTTTTGTAGTGGCTAGAAACTGGAAACTGAATGGATGCCCATCAGTTGGAGAATGGCTGAATAAATTATGGTATATGAATATTATGGAATATTATTGTTCTGTAAGAAATGACCAACAGGATGATTTCAGAAAGGCCTGGAGAGACTTACACGAACTGATGCTGAGTGAAATGAGCAGGACCAGGAGATCATTATATACTTCAACAACAATACTATATGATGACCAGTTCTGATGGACCTGACCATCCTCAGCAACGAGATCAACCAAATCATTTCCAATGGAGCAGTAATGAACTGAACCAGCTATGCCCAGAGAAAGAACTCTGGGTGATGACTAAAAACCATTACATTGAATTCCCAATCCCTATATTTATGCCCACCTGCATTTTTGATTTCCTTCACAAGCTAATTGTACAATATTTCAGAGTCTGATTCTTTTTCTACAGCAAAATAATGTTTTGGTCATGTATACTTATTGTGTATCTAAGTTATATTTTAATATATTTAACATCTACTGGTCATCCTGCCATCTAGGGGGGGGTGGGGGTAAGAGGTGAAAAATTGGAACAAGAGGTTTGGCAATTGTTAATGCTGTAAAGTTACCCATGTATATATCCTGTAAATAAAAGGCTATTAAATTAAAAAAAAAAAGTAGACATGAAAAAGAAAACATGAAGGATTTAATAAGGTTAAACTGTTTACATTCCTACATGGAAGTTAATACTTGTACCTCATAAAAATTCTCCTTATTTGGAAAGTTAGTAGTATATACAAAGGGCACACAGGTGAATTGCATATAAAAGGATGATAAATAAAAACATAAAATTAAGGAGTGAGAAATGAGTAAGGGAGGGGGTAGAATGGTGTAAATTGGAAGAGGGTAAATTATCTCTCATAAAAGAGGCAAGACTCATTTCCAAAATATATAGAGAATTAACTCTAATTTATAAAAAATCAAGCCATTCTCCAGTTGAAAAATGGTCAAAGGATATGAACAGACAATTCTCAGATGAAGAAATTGAAACTATTTCTAGTCATATGAAAAGATGCTCCAAGTCATTATTAATCAGAGAAATGCAAATTAAGACAACTCTAAGATATCACTACACACCTGTCAGATTGGCTAAGATGACAGGAAAAAATAATGATGATTGTTGGAGGGGGTGCGGGAAAACTGGGACATTGATGCATTGTTGGTGGAGTTGTGAACGAATCCAACCATTCTGGAGAGTAGTTTGGAAGTTATCAAAGTTATCAAACTGTGCATACCCTTTGATCCAGCAGTGTTACTACTGGGCTTATATCCCAAAGAGATTATAAAGAAGGGAAAGGGACCTGTATGTGCACAAATGTTTGTGGCAGCCCTTTTTGTAGTGACTAGAAACTGGAAACTGAATGGATGCCCATCAGTTGGAGAATGGCTGAATAAATTGTGGTATATGAATATTATGGGAATATTATTGTTCTGTAAGAAATGACCAACAGGATGATTTCAGAAAGGCCTGGAGAGACTTACACGAACTGATGCTGAGTGAAATGAGCAGGACCAGGAGATCATTATATACTTCAACAACAATACTATATGATGACCAGTTCTGATGGACCTGGCCATCCTCAGCAACGAGATCAACCAAATCATTTCCAATGGAGCAGTAATGAACTGAACCAGCTATGCCCAGAGAAAGAACTCTGGGTGATGACTAAAAACCATTACATTGAATTCCCAATCCCTATATTTATGCCCACCTGCATCTTTGATTTCCTTCACAAGCTAATTGTACAATATTTCAGAGTCTGATTCTTTTTGTACAGCAAAATAACGGTTTGATCATGTATAAAAAAAAAGAGGCAAGAAAAATCTCTTATAGTGGAGGGGAAAATGGGGAAGGAGGGTGGGAGTAGGTGAACCTTACGCTCATCAGAATTGGCTCAACAAGAGAATCACAGACATACTCAATTAGGTACAGAAACCTATGTTACCCTACAGGAAAGTAGGAGGAAGGGGATAAGAGAAGGGGAGTGGTAACAGATGGGACCTTGGTGTACTATTGTGAAGCTGTGAACTGATTCAGTCACTCTGTGGAACAATTTGGAACTATGTCCAAAGGGCTATGAAACCATGTATACCCTTTGACCTAGTAATACCACTACTAGGTTTGTATCCAAATATGGATAAAAAACAAAAAGGAAAAGGACCTAAATATATAAAAATATTTATAGCAGCTCTTTTCTGGTGAGAAAGAGTTGGAAATTGAGTGGAAATGGTTGGACAAATTGTGCTGTGACTGAACAGATACTATTGTGTTACAAGACATGATGACCACGATGTTCTCTGAAAAACCTGGAAAGACTTAGGGATGCTGATGCAAAGTGAAATATACTACCTACAAAGTAAGAGCAATATTGGAAGATGATCAGCTATGAATGACTTAGCTATACTCGGCAATAACAACGATCCAAGACAACTCTGAAGGACTTAGGATGAAAACTGCTATCCCCAGACAAAGAACTGATGGTATCTTGATGCAAATTAAAGCATCATTTTTAAACTTTGTTTTTCTTGAGGTATTTTTAAGGAAGGGACAGGGAAAGGTCTGTGTTTTCTTTTACAACATGACCAATATAGAAATATGTTTTATATGACTGCACGTGTGTAACCTATGTCAAACTGCTTGCCTTCCCAATGACAGGGGTGGGGAAGGAAGAAGGAAGAGAATTTGGAATTCAAAGTTTAAGAAACAAAACACTATGAATTATTTTTACTTGTAATAGGGAAAAATCAAATACTAAACACACAAAAATAACACCTTTTTTTTCCCCTAAGGACTGACCATCTTTCCAAGCATTGACTCAGCAGATGCTCATTTGACATCATTCGGTGACTCAAATCCCATGACTCAGAATAAAGTCAAACCTGGTACAGAACTTGTCCTGGTCAAAAGGCTGAAACTTAAAGCATTCTTTTTTAAATTAGCTAAAATAAATTCCTTTTTTTAAAGGTGTTTCTAATGAATAGGAATTCTTTGTATAGAAATATTAAACCACTTAATTTACACAGGAAGCTGGGCTGTAAAAACGAAAATAGACAGTGGAAGACATTCAGAGTCCTAATTTCTTGTGCAGATCTTACTAAAGTCTAAATATTGGCCTGGAGATTGTCAAAACCAGATGACACAGAACATACTGAGTGTGGGGTAGACTTTACCCTTTCTAGAATCCAGAAATGGTCTCTGCTTAAATTAAAATGCTTCTTTGAGCATAAAAATATCATCTGGATTTGTGGCTCTGATATGAATTTAATGAAAAATATTTTTCTTCCCAAGATCTGGTTGGAATTGTGAAATACACAAAGCCCATTACAGAAAAGCAGCATTGAAGGCCATTGCAGTGTGCTGAGAAGCCATTGCAATCTGACATTTTGGGAAGGTGAAAAATGGGGTGTGTGGGGCATAGATGAGATAAATTTCATCCTTGGCTCTAAGAAGAGAGAAATAAGATCCAGGAATAAGGAAGTAGAGCTTTGTGACCCTGGTCCCTGCTGGGTGTGTTCTATTTGAGGAAAGACCTTGGTAAGTTGGAAAATGTCCACCAGAAGATGACCAAGATGGTGCCGGGCCTCACATTCATACCACATGAAAACTGATTGCAAGAAATGGCTCGTACACAGTAGGTACTTGTTCAACTGAAAAGGATTGAATTGGGAATGACTGCCTGATTGATTGTGATGATTAACTTGGAAATAAGAAGCCTTGATGGGAGGCTAACGCTTACTTCAAGATCTTGAAGGGTTATAATAATAAATTAATAAAGTTAAGTACCTAATTTGTTAAGTGTCTATTATGTGCCAGGCACTTGGTATAAGCCCTAGGGATACAAAAAAGGTAAAAGACAAGCCCTGTTCTCAGTGACTTTATTCTAATAGAATTGGGGGATGACAGGCAAACAAACATGTACAAATAAGCTACATAGAGGATAATTAGGAAAAAACAGAGAGGAGGTATTAGAATTAAAAGAGAGTAGGGACTTCCTAAAGAAGGTAGTTGGGATTTATTTATTTATTTATTTATTTATTTATTTTATTTAATAGCCTTTTATTTACAGGATATATACATGGGTAACTTTACAGCATTAACAATCGCCAAACCTCTTGTTCCAATTTTTCACCTCTTACCCCCACCCCTCCCTAGATGGCAGGATGACTAGTAGATGTTAAATATATTAAAATATAAATTAGATACACAATAAGTATACCTGACCAAAACGTTATTTTGCTGTAGAAAAAGAATCAGACTCTGAAATATTGTACAATTAGCTTGTGAAGGAAATCAAAAATGCAGGTGTGCATAAATATAGGGATTGGAATTCAATGTAATGGTTTTAGTCATCTCCAGAGTTCTTTTCTGGGCATAGCTAGTTCAGTTCATTACTGCTCTATTAGAAATGATTTGGTTGATCTCGTTGCTGAGGATGGCCTGGTCCATCAGAACTGGTCATCATCTAGTATTGTTGTTGAAGTATATAATGATCTCCTGGTCCTGCTCATTTCACTCAGCATCAGTTCATGTAAGTCTCTCCAGGCCTTTCTGAAATTATCCTGTTGGTCATTTCTTACAGAACAGTAATATTCCATAATTTTCATATACCACAATTTATTCAACCATTCTCCAACTGATGGACATCCATTCAGTTTCCAATTTTAGCCACTACAAAAGGGCTGCCACAAACATTCGTGCACATACAGGTCCCTTTCCCTTCTTTATAATCTCTTTGGGATATAATCCCAGTAGTAACACTGCTGGATCAAAGGGTATGCACAGTTTGATAACTTTTGAGCATAGTTCCAAACTACTCTCCAAAATGGTTGGATTCGTTCACAACTCCACCAACAATGCATCAATGTCCCAGTTTTCCGCATCCCTCCAACAATCATCATTATTTTTCCTGTCATCTTAGCCAATCTGACAGGTGTGTAGTGGTATCTTAGAGTTGTCTTAATTTGCATTTCTCTGATTAATAATGACTTGAGCATCTTTTCATATGACTAGAAATAGTTTCAATTTCTTCATCTGAGAATTGTCTGTTCATATCCTTTGACCATTTTTCAATTGGAGAATGGCTTGATTTTTATAAATTAGAGTTAATTCTCTATATATTTTGGAAATGAGGCCTTTATCAGAACCTTTGACTGTAAAATATTTTCCCAGTTTATTGCTTCCTTCTAATCTTGTCTGTATTAGTTTTGTTTGTACAAAAACTTTTCAGTTTGGTATAATCGAAATTTTCTATTTTGTGATCAGTAATGATCTCTAGTTCTGCTTTGGTCATAAAGACCTTCCCTTCCATAGGTCTGAGAGGTAAATTATCCTATGTTCCTCTAATTTATTAATAATTTCATTCTTTATGCCTAGGTCATGAACCCATTTTGATCTTATCTTGGTGTACGGCGTTAAGTATGGATCAATGCCTAGTTTCTGCCATATTAGTTTCCAATTTTCCCAGCAATTTTTATCAAACAGTAAGTTCTTATCCCAAAAGCTGGGAACTTTGGGTTTGTCAAAGACTAGGTTGCTATATTTGTTGACTGTTTTATCCCTTGAACCTAATCTATTCCACTGATCAACTAATCTATTCCTTAGCCAATACCAAATAGTTTTGGTAACTGCTGCTCTATAATATAATTTTAGATCTGGTACAGCTAAGCCACCATCATTTGATTTTTTCATTAATTCCCTTGAAATTCTTGACCTTTTGTTTTTCCATATGAACTTTGTTGTTATTTTTTCTAGGTCATTAAAATAGTTTTTTGGGAGTCTGATTGATATAGCGCTAAATAAATAGATTAGTTTAGGTAATATTGTCATCTTTATTATATTTGCTCGCCCTATCCAAGAGCATTTAATATTTTTCCAATTGGTTAGATCAGACTTAATTTGTGTGAAAAGTGGTCTGTAATTTTGCTCATAAAGTTTCTGATTTTCCCTTGGCAGATAGATTCCTAAATATTTTATATTATCAGTAGTTACTTTAAATGGAATTTCTCTTTGTAACTCTGACTGTTGGATTTTGTTAGTGATATATAAGAATGCTGATGACTTATGTGGGTTTATTTTATAACCAGCAACTTGGTAGTTGGGATTTAAAAAGAGCCAGGGAGGTCCATAGTCAGATCAGAGGAGGGAGAGTGTCCAGGATGTGGGGCAGCCAGAGAAAATACCCAGAGCCAGAAATGGAGGCTCTTGTTCGTGGAACAGCCAGGAGTCAGTATCACTATATTGAGGGTATATATCTGGGAATAACCTAGAAGACTGGAAAGGTGGGAAAGAACTGGGTGATGAAGAGTTTGGGATGACAGAGCAGTTGTATTTATTCCTGTTGGCAATGGAGTTTATTAGATAATAACAGCTCACATTTATCTAATGCTTTAAGAACTGCAAAGTGTTTTATGTACATCATTTCATTTGGGAGGAAGTCAATGTCAGTATCTCCATTTGAAAGATGAAGAAACTGAGTCTCGAATAAGCATCTTGCCCAGTTTGGAAGCAGGATTCCTTACCCCAAGCCTACCACTCTAACCAATGAGCCACCTCACTGCTTCCCTTGTGAGGAAGATGCATGGAAGTCACAAAGAAGCTGATTTGGCTTTGGTATCCGAAGAACAAAAACCTTCCCACTACTTAGAGTTGTTTCAGAGCAGAAGGAGCTGCTCTGAGAGGTCGCATGTTTCCTGTCATGAGGGTCTTCGGTCAAAGGCTGGACTTCTGTTGTTGGCATGGATGCTTTCTTTGGGCATGAGTTGGACTGTTTCTCCCTAGATATCTCAGACTCTCTCATGAACCTCAGAAAATGGGAGTATTTCTCTTCAAGATTTGGGGTCAAGTTCACAGAATGAGTTCTATGGAAGTCCTTTGGGTGGAGTCCCAGCTGGACTTCTGGGTGGTCAAGTGGCAAAAATTTCACTCACATGAAAAGAAGAAAGTATTTCCATGGAGCTTACTATGTGCCAGGTATTCTGCTAAGTACTCTTTTCAAATATCGTCTCCGAGCTGCGAGGTGACCCTCCATACTCACATACTCTACAGAGTCAGCTGAGATCTAAAATCTCATTTGAAATTCAAAGCAAGCTTGAGCATCATTGAGCCCACTGAGTCTCAGCCCTCTTTGACATTTCCTACCTGTGTGACCTCAGGCACCTCATTTTCCTCATCTGAGAGGTCTGGACTCAAAGATCCCTAGGGTCTCTTCCAGCTTTCAGTCTATGATGGCATGAGCCGATGGCAAATGGGGAAACTAAGCAATCTGGCAGAGCCTGGATTCAACCCTCAGACTGGATGCCAAGTCTTGGAGACTTGGAGCTGGGAGGGACCTTAGAGATGACAGAAGCTCTAAAATGATTGATGTTTATCCATCCTCGATCAAAGACCAACTGGCAATCAATCAATAAACCTTTATTATGAGCCTCCTCTGCAACTGGGAGCACTAATAGGAAGGATGAAACAATCTCGATCCTCAAGAAGGTTTCCCTCCTTTCCTTCCTTCCTTCCTTCCTTCCTTCCTTCCTTCCTTCCTTCCTTCCTTCCTTCCTTCCTTCCTTCCTTCCTTCCGCAATCAGTGTTAACCGACTTGCCCAGAATCATACAGATAGTATCAGATGTCTGAGAAAGGATTCAAACTTAAGTTCTCCTGACTCCAGAGCCGATGCTCCATCCACTGCCCAGGAACTTATGTTCCAGTGGAGAGAAAAGGAGAAAGAAACTAGAGAAATATAAAGACACACAGAGAGAGAGACAGAGACAAAGGCAGATAACGTATATGTGTGTGTGTATGTATATATACACACACATACACATACACTTACACACACATATATGAGGGGGAAAGATGGGGGAGGAAGGGAGGGAAGGAGAGAGATGCAGAGACAAAAAGAGAAACAAAGAGACCCACTGAGAAAGATAGTGATTGTATACATATTTAGATATGTACATATATGTATATGTGTATATATATATATATATATATATATATATATACAGGATAAATATAAAGAAAACACCAACAAATGGAAATTGTTTAAGGAGGGCATTAGTGGGGGGGGGGGCGGAGAGTCAGACCAAGTTTCCCATTAGAAGTTGATACTTAAGCTGTGTCTGGAAGGAAGGAAGGGAGTCTATGAGCTGGAGTTCAGAAGGTGAGCATTCTATTCTATATATGAGAGAATATATATTCTATATATGAAAAAGCCACAGACAGAGAGCTGGGAGATGAAGGGCCCTGGGGGAAAGAGAAGCCCCTTGGGCTGGATTATGGAAGGCAGGATGGCAAATAATATCCACTGAGGCTGGAAAAGGTAGGTTACGGCCAAGTTGTGATGGGCTCTAAAAGAAGCAGGGAGCCACTGGTTTAAGAGATAATTGTTCTTTTTTTCTTTCTTTTAGGAACCTGAGATTTGTGACTCAGCCAGAGTTACACAGTCGGGAAGTATTGAGTATCTGAGGTCATATTTGAACTCAGGTCTCCTTGACTCCAGGGCTGGTCCTCTAACCACTGCACTATCTAGCTGCCCTGGGAAATTGTTTCAGGAAGGACTGGACGGTGGAGCAAGAGCTTGGCTGCAAAGCTGCCAGAGGTTTTGAGGACCTGAACCGGGACTGTCATTGCCTTTGCCCAAGGCCTCCAGCCAGGAGGGCGTCCACCATTCCCAAGCAAACTCCTTTGGAGAGCCTAAGTTCCTACGAGATTTCTCTTGCAGCAAGCCTCAACTTGCTTTTTTCCCCTTCTAGTTTCTACCCATTGCACCTTCCTCTGCCAAACAGAATTCCTCCCTCTTTTCCCTAGAGAAAACCTTCTCACTCTCTTTATCATGCACATCATAAATCTAAAGTTCAGAGACAAAGTGACTGGACAAAGGTCACACAAGAAGCAAACTGAGTCAGTATTTGCATCTAGGTCTCTGACTATAAACCGAGCATGTTCTTTTCTGCTAATGGCCTTTTCTCCAATATCATGTTGCTTGTACTTGAAAACATTGAAAATTTTGATAAACACAAGAGAGAACTAAAAATAGAAGTCACAATGTTTTTTATTACAAATTGAATGTCTGCCATTGAGCTATTTATGAAGACAGTAGTTTGGCAAATGTATTAAAAATCAGTCAAAAAGGGACCTTCAAAGCCCTGCAGAGAAGAATGCATTAAATCTAGGATGTAAAAATCTCCCCCACCCCTTTCCAAACACTTTCTTCATTAGCCAATAAAATCTCCCTGGGAAACTTGGTTTTTTCCTTCCCTCTGTAATTATTGGGAACCACAAGAAAAGCTAGAGGTGCACAGTGATTTGCTGGCTTTGCTGCTGCTGCTGCTGCTGCTACTGGTTCTCTGCCTTTTAAACTCACCTTGCAGATTTATTATCTGAATATGACTCTTCTTCTAGAGGACGGGGTGTCCTGCCATGGCCCTCCAGCAGAATTCAGTGTTCCCAGCACTATCCATCCCATGGCTGCTTGGGTTCATTCCTACACTGACTGAGGTAATGAGGTCACCTGCTTGTCCTCTAGGTCCCTGAAGATGGGACCCAAGGTTCAGAGCAAGTAAGGGCCTTCGTCATTAAGCCTCATTGTACAGAGAAGGAACCAGGGCTGAGAACTGGAAGAATAGAGGACACATAAGAAGTCAGGAGCAAAACCAAGACTGGAACTAAGGTTTCAAATTAGAGTTTTCTTTTCATTTTATTCTATTATGCCACTGAGGCAGGTAAAACAGAACCACGCTTATGTCTCAAATTTTATATAGGACGTGCTTATGTAAAAATTTTGATTCTCCCTCCCAATTGCTAATGCCCTTTCAGTTCCAAGTTATCTTTTATTTTTGTCAGCCCTTTAGTCAGGAGGACCCGAGTTCAAATCTGGCCCTAGATACTTAACACTTCCTAGTTGTGTAACCCTGGGCAAGTCAGTTAACCCCAATTGCCGAAGGGGTAAAAATATATGGTATTATATCGCCAATTGAATGTAAGCTCTATGAGGTCAGAGACTAGTTCATTTTTTCTTTCTCTGTACATCAGACACTCAGCACAGTGCCAAGTACACAGCACACACTTAATAAATGTTTGTACCCATCAATTGCTTTATTCTGGAATTCAATCATACCAAGTTTCCATTCTCTAATGTTTATGGATGATCCAATCCAATGCACTTTTACCCAAAGAGAAAGGACGGTACAAAGCAAAAGGGGCCCTGGCTTCAAATCCCAGCTTTACTAATTATAGGTGGGAGTTTAGGTAAGTCACTTAAATGACTAGCTGGCCCTCGGATTCTTATCTGTTATAACAATGAAAGGTTAGACCAGATGGCCCTCAGGCTGCCTTTCAGTTCTAAATCTGTGGCCTTAAAGGGTCAATTAGGTATCAGTCCCTGTGCTAAGTCTTAGGCAAATCAAGATATCACCTTTGTCATGTGGCTGAACTTCTAAAAGAATGAAGGGTAAATAATAATGTGAAGGAAGCAGTCAACAACTATGGTAAGCATATGAAATCCAAATATAAGGGAGGGGAGAGAGAGAAAGAGAGAGGGGGGAAAGAAAAAGGGGGAAAGAGAGAGAGAGAGAGAGAGAGAGAGAGAGAGAGAGAGAGAGAGAGAGAGAGAGAAGGAGAAGGGAGGGAGAAAGAGAAAGACAAATAGAAAGAGAAGATGGGGAAGAGAAAGGGGGTGAGGGAGGGAGAGACAGAGATAGAAAACACACACACACACAGAGAGAGAGAGAGAGAGAGAGAGAGAGAGAGAGAGAGAGAGAGAGAGAGAGAGAGAAGAGAAGAGAAGAGGAGAGGAGAGGAGAGATGGGGCAGGGGGGAATACTGTGTAAACAATGAAATAATCATTAAGATAATTTTAGGAGGCTGAGAGCACCAACACCCCTGGAGATCATCACCTTCCCAAAGAAGATGAAATTTGAGCCGAGTCCTGAAGCAGCTTAGGGACTCTATGAGTGGAGGAGGGAGTGAATTCTAGCTTTGGTAGCTAGCCTGTGCCAAGTTTGGAGAATGGCATGTGTTCCACTGGACATGTCTGTGGAGGGAGGGTATAAACATTGACTAGAGTCCCATAAAAATGCAATGGAAAAAGAGCTAGATTTGGAGCTAGCGCACCCAAGTTTCAGTTCTGGTTGTGTGGACAGTGACCTGTGTGACCCCGGGAGAAATACAGTCCTGGGTTTCAATTTCCTCATCTATAAAATGAAGGAGGGGTTTGGGCTCAGTGGCTTCCATGGAGATCCATTCCAGTTGGAGAACTATGATCCTGTTACCACAAGTTGGCTCAATGGATTCATTTATTTTCTTCATCTCTCACATTCTTCTCCTACTTTTCCCCAAACGATGATATGCTTAATGTGAGGATTATTATACCCATTATGCAGATCAACATGAGAAGGCCCAGAATTTGAGAATTCCTTTCAGGATCATGCTCTGTTAATTGACATACATTTTTTTCTGTATCCATCAGGTAAAGAGAATGGAGATAGTATGATAAAAATGTTTTATTTCAAAGTATAATTATGTATATTTGTAACAACTGATACATGTGGTCCTTCTAGTCAATAAGACCACTAAGTATAGTGACACAGATGGTAAAATGTCAGAGCTGGACTGCAGTCTGAGTCAATAAAAGGCAATAACAAAAATAATCAGCACTTGGACTCATGATTTAAGGTTTATAATGAGCTTTGGAAACTTTCCTGATGGTACCCAGTCTCCTTTTATCTGACCACATGGACATGCAGAAGCAGGATTTGCGTATTCCAAAGTGGTGATGGTGTTTGCCCAGAGTCATCAGCTGACATTTAAATGCTCACCAAGACTAATTTTCATTTAAACTTCAGTTTACCTTCCACACCACTGCAGCTCTCATGAGAATGGAAACTTTTAGATGTTTAAAAACACTTTTTTTTTCTTTTTTAGCTTTACTCAGTTTTTCATTTTTATAAAAACCAGAATTGTGTGATAGAGAAGGTTCTCTTTCCTACATATAATCAACTCTGGGTCACTCACACCTGGGAACAGAGCAGCCCTATTGGGTATATGCTAACTAAGCTGTGGATGTTCTGCCTCCCTGGGCACTGATGGGGCAAAGTCATGCTTTTTATTATGTTTAGCCTGTGAGGTGAATGAGTCTGGTATAAAGGGAGCCTACTTGGGCCTCCTATTCCTTACATTTTTGAAGGTGACTGACAGTCCTGAGTTAATAACAAAAATATTATTATTAATTATTAATATTATTATATTAGATTATTATTAATAATAATGTTATTAAAACATGGTTTTTAATAATATTAATGTTATTAAAAACATAGTTTTAAAGGCTGGTGATTCAATTTACATATGTTGTCATTTTATCCCCACTACATCCCTGGGAAGTAGGTACCATTATTTCCCCAATTTTAGAGATGAGCAAACTGAGGCTTATTGAAATTAAAAGAACTGTCTTAGTCAGATAGCTAGTAAATATCTGAGGCTGGATTTGAAATGATCATTAAATAGCAGTTTTTCACAAATTGAACTTATGAGTTGACTTTCTAGTACAGGACTTCAATTCCCTTAGCCCTGACTTTGGTTAGACTTGTGCTAGGGAATTGCAGATATAGACTCTTTACTGAAGGAGACTGACAACCAGTAGGTAATTTAGACCTTTAGAGTTGCTTAGGGCACTGGGAAGTTAAGGGATTTGCTTGCCCAGGATCACCAGTAGGAGTCAGAGGTGGGACTGCAATCTAGGACTTCTTCACTTCAAAGCAGCCTTCTGTGTCCAACTAAGGCTCCTGGGGCACTTAGGAAACACTTCAGAAAATAATAGAAATTCACAAAATAAAAATACAATGGGATAGAATGTTAATATGTGGTTTTCTAAGTCATTAAGCATCCGGGTACAGTTTAGAGTTCTTTCTTTCTATTTGAATGTGATACCACAGCAAAAGACCATGAACCACTCAAATCAACCAGATAATTAAATGGTAAAGTAACTCATGGTGGAGTTTCTTCCATTTGCTCCAAACTTTAGCATCTGAACACTTGTGATTTCTTAAAAATATTGATCCAGAGATACAAGGGACCTTAGAGGTTATTTTGTTTGAGGTGTTCATTTTATAGATGAAGAAACTGAGTCACAATGTTAAAGCATCTTTTCCAAGGCCACATTGGGATTTGAACCTATCTTTCCTGACTCCAAATCCAAAACTCTTTCCACTGCGCTACATTGCATCATTGGAGGTGTTTCTACCTGTATTAATAAAACCCACATCTTCTCTAACTTTATCTTAATCAATTGTCCAGTGAAAGCTTTGAAGGTGACAATCCCCAGTTCTGATAAAAGTTCTAGTACCTTATGTATAGTTATCTCATTTGATCCTCATGACAACTCTGGGAAGTGGATTAATTTCATCAGGTGATTTCAGGGCTCTTAGGATGGAAAGTCTTTCTGTTAATATGCATCAATAACTTGGCCATATCTTGGAGAGTTCTTTGAAATGCTGAGAAACTGATACTTGTAACTAAGATGGTAAAGTAAGAGGAAGCAATAATCAATTCTCTTCCCCGATGATTCCAAAAATGATCAATGAAGAACACCAAAATGGATGATTGGGAAATCCAGTGAAAAAACAGGAGGTCATTTTCCCCCTCCAGTCGTCTCCAGGGAGATAGGCAAATGTCATAAACAATGGAAAGTGCATCCAACTAGTAATACCCATGATGATTTTTTTTAGTACACAGATTAGGTTGAGTCCTGCAGCTATACACTGGAAAGGAAGATGAAGGGTTAAGTCATTCTGTACCATTCTGTTCTCAGTCTATGGTCTTCTGATATTGCCTGAGAATGGTGCTTGCCCTCTGCAGCTATTACCTGGGATCAAGGGTGCAGAGCAGAGGGAAGCCTGCAGCTATTGAAAATCCAGCATGGATGGTGGCCGAAACATGCAGTTGTACATTAACACGAGCAACACAGACCAGGAACAGACTTCAGCTTTACTGCTCTAACCCTAGATCAGGATTGGAGATTTAACCCATATATAAGATCTAGGGAATGCAGTTGAGTAAACAGGATACAGAGCATGAACCAAAGGTGAGCCTGTAGTTCTGTTGCTCTGAACCTAGGGGAACGTTGGCTAGCTGGCAGGGATTGAAAAGAATGGCGTTCCAACCAAGGGTAAACCTATAATTATTTCCACTCAGACTCCCTGCTGAGATTGGGTGTCTGCAAAGCTCAGATCAGGAAGTCAGTGATTATCCAACTACCTGTTTAGGTCACAGTGAAAGTTTTCAGTTCACTAGCCTGAGTTACCCCAGAGATTCTGATAGAATACAGATCAACATCCAAAGAAAGCGGTACTACCCTAGAGAACACAGATCAGCACCAATATTTCCTCCAAAAGTACACAGGGCTTAGGCTTAACACAATATCCCAATTTAGATAGATTTTATAGAAAGAATAAACATAAAACTCCTGCTTCTTTTAAAGAAATGAAGAATCAAGGAACCCTGAGATATAAACTCAGAAGAATAAAATAGGTCAATTACATGCAGACAAAGTTAAAAAACAAACAAACAAACAAAAGTTAACGAATTCTTGAAAGAAATGAAGAAAAGTTTAAAGTTTATATAAAAAAAATGAGAGCTCTAGAACAAACAACTGGAAAAGAAAGTTCTGGGGGGGGGTGGAAATGAAACCTTTAAAGGAATAAATGAGAAGGAAAATTAAGAATAATATAAAAGGTACAAATAAATACAAAGGCACAACTAACCTAAATAATGGCCTGGAAATTTTAAAAAGACTCAAACAGAAAGTAATTATTAGTCCATGAGACAACAAGAAGCACTTAAAGAAAATCAAGACTGAATAAATCAAAGAAAATATAAGGTACATTGTTTAAAAAACTAGTGACCTAGAAAATAAGTCAAAGACAAAATAATCTTAGAATTACCGGACCCCCTACAAAAGAATAAGCAAAAATTAAGAGCATGCATGCTACATTTAAAAAAATCATGAATTTAAAAAAATGTCTAGGGTCTCTCAGAACCTCTTAGAAAAAAAAAAGGAAAATAAGAAGTATCTATCATTCGTTTTGTAAAAGAAATTCCCAAATTAAAACTCTCAAGGAATCACAGCCAAAATTCAGAGCTTCCTTGTAGATGAAAAAATTCTGAAAGAAGAAAGTTTAAACAATGAGAAGCTACTCTCTGGATCACACAACATTTAGCTCTGTTGTTTGTGTTCATTTGTTCAGTTATGTCCGATTCTGTATTACCCCACGACCATAATATAGCAGGCCCTTCTGTTCTTATCTGATGTCTGTCCAAGCTCATGTTTGTTGCTTTCACGACACTATCCATCCACCTCATCCTCTGTTGTCCCCTTCTTCTTTCGTCTTCAATCCTTCCCAACATCAGAATCATTTCTAAGTCATTTTTTTTTGGTATGGCTAAAATATTTAAGCTTCAGCCTCCATGGAGAAATCTGAATTAATTTCTTTAAGTAATGACTGATTTGATCTCCTTGCTGTCCAAGTAACTCTCAGAAGTCTCCAGCTCCACAATTTAAATTTATTGATTCTATAATGCTTTCCTCATAATCTTAATTCTCACAGCCATACATTGCTAGTGGAAAAAAACCATAGTTTTGACTATATGGATCCTTGCCCACAAGATGATATATCTATTTTTTGGTATACAGTCTAAATTTGTCATAATTTTCTCTCACTATCCAAGAAAATGGAGATCACCTTGGGGTACAATATTTCAAAGGGTAAAATATGTATTCTTGCAACCAAGAATTACACATATAATTCACCAAAAGCTAAAAGTCTACACAAGCTAAAAAAAAGAAAGAAAGGTAAAATCCTCAGATTGAATATGGACATTTCCCAGTCTAGAAACACAGAACTAGGAGCACTAGAATTGCAGATGAAGAGAACTACAAGGCAATAAGAAAATGATGTACCTTTGGGCTGGGAGTGCATTTACATGGTTGTTCCTAGCTACTCATTTACATAGTATTTCTAAAGGAAAATAGGAAATAAAAGTGATTGAATTGAAAGTAATCACTCCAAACCAACAACTGGTGGTTTAAGGAGGGAAAGGGCTTTAAATTGGAAAAGAAAATCTTCTTTCTTCTCCTGACTGGATTGATAAATAATCTCTGAGATGAGCCTCCGAGGGAGTCCAAGGGAAGAAGCTTCTGCTGATCCTAAGTAGTCACTTCCCTAATTGAAAGAGCCATCAGGGTGTCCCTGAGCCCAGACGGCTATTAAAGAGTGAGCCCAGGAGACCAATGGATTATGCCATCAAGCAGAGATGCCATGTGCTGAGAAGAAAGAACCTCAAAGCTGAGCAAATCTGCCTGGTCTAAGCTGGCTCATATAGAGTGACCTAAGGGCCGGGACAGTTATTGTTTGACCCGACCTATCAGTAGATTGTCTCATCCTGCAAGAAAAACATGTCCAGCAGAAGACTCCATACCCTGAGAAGGATCTCTCAAGAAGAAAATGGAATAATTTATAAAGGATTTAATGAGAAATCTTTTGAAGTGAAGAAGGGTATTCATATCTACAGTTCCAGAGCTGTGGGTATCCTTACCATGTGTGCCTTACTTCCATTATACTCTAAGCTTGTGTCCATTCTGCTTCCCTCTGAGAGGTCTTCACAACTGTTATTCTTGCTACTGCTATTTGAATAAATGTCTCTTCTAAAGAACTGAGTTTAAACTTTAAGGTACCATTACACACCTCCCAGGATGGCTAAGATGACAAGAAACGATAATGATGAATGTTGGAGGGGATATGGGAAAACAGGCACTAATACATCACTCTTTACACAATGATGTAATTTGTGATGGAGAAAGCCATCTGTCCCAGAGAGAGGACTGTGGGGACTGAGTGTGGATCACCACATAGTATTTTCACATTTTTTATTGTTTGTTTGCATTTTGGGTTTTTTTTCTCAATTTTTCCTTTTTGATCTGATTTTTCTTGTGCATCATGATATTTGTGGAAATATGTATAGAAAAATTGCACATGTTTAACATATGTTGGATTTCTTACTGTCTAGGGGAGGGGTTGGGGGGAAAGGAGGGAGAAAAAATTTGGAATACAAAAATTTTGTAAGGGTGAATGTTAAAAATTATTTATGCATATGTTTTGAAAATAAGGAGCTTTTAATTTAAAAAAGAACTGGTCTACTAGTTGATTGTTAAAAGAAAGAACGCTGGAAGGGGCTCATAAGCTAGTGTTTAGTAGGATAGCTGCCCCTAGAGTGACACCTAGAATTCTGGGAGTAACAGCTATCTCTGACTTTTTTGGCTTTTTAATCAACAGGTAAATGACAGTGTGAGTTGGATGAGTAAGCCCAAAGAAGGCTTTACATTTAGTAAAATTAAAGATAATCTTACAGAGGGGGGAAAAGGACATTCAATTAAATATCATTACTGATTAAAAAAAACTATATCTGATTTGAAACTTTGCTCACACAAAAATCAAGAAAAACATGAAAAGACAAATATGTTTGAGCAACTGGAAGTGACTTATTATGAGGACAAAGTATTTCTATTCTAATGGGGGGAAGAAACAAATGTTCTCTTGCAACCGGAAGCTCATTAAAGGTCATAAGAGAGATAGTAAATAGGACAGATGACCTGAGAATGGGCATGGATGTATTATTTTCTGAGGATTTTAAAAGAGGAAAGAAAAGAAAAGGAAGAAGAAATATAGTGGAAAAGAAATTGGAAGGAATGAGGCAATGGGGGAAATAAAACTATTACTTTTTGCAGATGATATGATGACATATTTAGAGAATATTAGAGAATCAACTAAAAAACTAGTTAAATAATTAACTTCTAAAAATTTTGCAATATATAAAATAAATCCACACAAAACATCATATAGCATTTCTATATATTACCAATAGCAATTAGCAAGGAGTTAGAATGAGAAATTCCATTTAAGATAGCTGTAGACAATATAAAATATTTGGGAGTCCATGTGTTAAAACAATCCCAAGAACTATGTAAACACAATTACAAGATTTTTTGCAACAAATAAAGTCAGAGCTAAACAAATGGAAAAATATCATTTGCTCATGGATAGGCTGAACTAATATAATAAAAATGACAAAGAAAGTTTTCCCAACTTGGCGGCTTTTGCTAAAGTGTCTATACTACTTCCCTTGTCTTAGCATAATAGTCACCCCCATGATGAGCTCTAAGGGTAAAGATTCAAAGGTGATTTAACATTTAAAAACCCTCTTAAATTATCTCATGATTCTCCTAAGGCCCTTTATCTAGAATAAGATTTCAGCATCATAGAAAGTATATTAGTAACTTGCATGTAGCTACTTGTTAACTAATGCCCAGATCTATTTCCAAGTATCCAATTGCTCATGAGATCTATACCAACTTTTAACTGGTTCTGGAAAATATTTGGGAGGAACAAATGTCCTACAGGAACTTGTAAACCCTGATTCAAGCATTGGTTAAATAATTTGCACTTTTATATCAAGTATTTGACATTGAATATACTTATAAAGTGGTTTCTGTTTTTATGGGCACAAGATAGCATGGCCACAGATGGGCTCAGAACCTTTTAAATATGTACAAATAAATGGTGCCAGACACTGGCTACATCCTTCTGTTACCATATAGTTCTAGCCCCAGTTGCTGCAGTTTGAATCAAAAACCTTACTCAGATGTGTACCTTAAGGTTTTAGAACCTTTCCTGTTTCCAAAGATTGGAATGAGTTACTATTCTTTCTTTCAAAAGTTCTTCTAAATCTCTCATTTAAATCTCTCCTAAATTAGGTATAATTTGGACTACTTTTCTTCATTCTCTGCTCAGTGGAGATAATAGACTATTGGTTATGGTTATGCTCATAAATTTTATCTCTGGAAGACCTCAGACCTTATTTCAGCTAATTTACAGATGAGGAAATTAAGACTCAAGTAGATTCTGAATTCTCAACCCTTCACAAATCAGCTTGATTGATTGAATAATCCCCAGTTCTTTTTATTTAACAATTTACTTCAATCTTTATTTTCAGAACCCTCTAGGGCTTTCATGTTCCCTTAATTTTGGCTTTTGTAATCCTATATCATAGTTCCCCCAAGAGACCTTGTATAATTTCTCTAGACACTTATCTTTAATTCAAGGGAAAAAATAAGAGATATTCAAGATGAGAGCACATTTTATCTTTCTGAGAGATCCAGCTATCTTTTTGAGATAGCTTTCTGACTGTTAAGCAAAAGATGAGCTGAGGGTGGGGTGGATGGATGAAGAAACCTTTTTGTCACTGTGGTGTGTCCTGGGATGCTGAGATCATCCAACACTGGATGCATTATCTAATTTTTATACATTGTAAGAATTGTCTTGGCAGAAGAATCAACACTGAACTTTTCAGAGGAATATATTTCATATACTGAAAATCGAGTTCTTTCTTAAGTTGCTTTCTCAAATTGTAACTGATTTCGCTTTTCTTTTCAGATTTGCTTTGGCTTTGAGAATTAAATCTGGGTAGTCTCTAGATTTCAGTAAACATACTTTTGTCATTTCTTTGGGCTAGGATTTTATCACATGGGAATTTGCTGGATGGAAATTTCCTTCATAGATACAAATTGGAGATTTACCTGTAATTTATATCATTAGAGAATTGTTTGGTAACACGAGGAGTTCAGCAATTTACCCAGGTTCATATAAGAGAGTTCATGTTAGAATTGAGATTTGAACCCAGGACTTCCTGATTTCAAGGCTACTATCTCGTTTCCTTCTCCAGCATAACAATCACAAATCATCCTCTTCCTCCTTTTTTCCAGTTATTGTCCATCATCCTCCACACATTTCCATAGTGCTTCAAGATTTACAAAGACTTTCTCACAACCACCATATGAGATAAATGGTGGAAGAATTATTATTATTTCCATTTTGCAGATGAGAACAGAGGGACTCAGAAAACACATAAGAGATGAAGGTAAACTAAGAGATCATTTGTAGTTTAGTACTTTCATTTTATAGATAGGAAACAAATTAGGAGAACTAATTTTTCCATGATCATTGAGATTATGATTATATGATATTATTATCCACATATGATTAGTGCTTTTTATTGAATATAAACTGTACAAGTTAATTAGAATTGAAAACATATATTCCCATTCATTTTAAAAGGATTCTTCATATTTCTTTAAAAATAATGGAAATCCTTTGTGATTTTTAAGAAACAACAGCTCTGTTGCCCAAAGTGGACGTTCAACACCCAGATATACTTTGTTGAGCACAATTTCCACTGGGCACATAGTATTTGACAAAATTGCTCTTGAAGACTGAATAATCAGACTGAGTCCAATATTCAAACTCCCAACATCCATCCTACCACCTGGAATAGTTCCTGGTATAAAGCTGGCACATTAAATAAGTGCTTGGAGAAGCAAATGGAATGGCTTTTAGTAGCTTTTAATGATGAAATTCTTAAAAAAACAAAAAAAGAAACCAAGGTAGTGGAAACAAAGAAAATATTAAAAAGAGGTCCTCAACATCTAGCTTAGAAATATTGTCATTAAAAATAGTTAAGTTGTTCAGATAACATCTAGTCTTCCATATGATGGCTCTGTAATCTCATCTGCCTGAGTACTTTGTCTAATGATACAGATTGCAATCTGTCCAATGCATATTTGTCCATAAATGCACCATGGATTTTACACCATATGTCATGTGCAATTCTTTTCATAATCACCATTCATCTTTTCATTGCCCTTTGGGTGATCCTCAACCTCGATTCTTTAGGAACCAGAGGATGCTATGATTTGTGACCTGGCACCATTACTGGAAGAACAAAATGGTAGTGAAAAGATTGGTGTTGATTTCATAAGGCAGCCTGAAGGTCATTTAAAAAAGCTTATAAATGGAACTAGTTTTTTAAAAAGCATGATTGATGGAAATGCAATTGTTATCTTTCTAAAAACAGTTTGTGTGATACAAGGACAGCTGTGGTACACCAGAGAGAAAGTTATATTTAGAATCAGAGGAGCTGGTCTCCAATCCTGCCTCTTCTATTGACTACTCATGTGCTCTGGGAAAAGTCACTTAATCACCCTGAGCTCAGTTTCCACTTCTGTAAAATGGGGTGGGGGTTAGTTCTTAATCTAGCAGCTAACAATTATCTACTGCAAAAAGACATTGTTAAGCACTGACAAGTAGAGGCATATTTTTGGGAAAAGCTCTAGCAGAGTAGGTATATCATTAATAATTTTGTCATTGGAAACAATCCCATATCCTTGTGGACAGAATCTGGAGTCATACCAAATGTAACTTAGAAACTCTAGCTAATATTCAACTGCTGCCGTGACCAGTACACCCATGTTCCTAAGATTCATCCCCACTATGCAACTTAATGGAGAGATTTTATTGGTCACATTCTGCATTGGATTGGAACTGTCATTGCTGGTACTGTTGCTCACATGATGAATTTCCTCCATAGAGCACAGAAAGGAATATTTGTACTCCCAATCACAGGCAAAATGTCGCTCTGATCACTTGCCAAGTCCCAGATAATATGGTTCATCAGTTGCCTGGCATGGTCCCCCTGAGAGAAGTGAAACCATCTGGTTGAAAGCCATAGTCACCATTTGGTTATGAATGGTAGTTTTGCTAGATTGGCTTTTGTACGTAACAGAAGATGTGTATCTCAGTGGGCCCCATCTGCCGGTTCCTTCTGTGGAAGATTGATGAGTCTGAAATCCTCCAGCCCTTCCTTTTCCTAGGCTCATGATCAGAAAGTCTCTCTTATACAGTTGTCAGTCTAACAGAGAGTGTCAAAAATCAACATTGTTTGGGTAGGAAGTTAATACACCACTAACTAGCCTTGCTTACCTGGGACTCCAGATGTCACTGGTGAGTGTTTACATAAGAATGAGAGATACCACACAGAAGCCTGAAGAATGGGTTTTCAAAAGACAAAGATCTTGGATACAGCGCAGGGAGCTGGCTGATTGTTGGGTCCTTTAGAGGGCACTGTCCCATTCTTACAATGAGGGAACTATTCAATAATCAAATACGTACTTCCTCCATCCTCCAGCAGAACACTGGTTGTTATTGTTTGGTAGTTTCTTGAATTTAGGGAGATGTGTTTTCCTAATTCTAAGCCCATTGCTCTATGCATGATGGAGCCACATAGATACTCTCCAGAGAGAAAATGACCAGTAGGAATGAGTGATTGACTAGAATGAGTGATGAAGTAACTAGAAGAAAGGTTTGGGGTGATTTGTTTAAGGAGATGGACACTGATAAGCCAGAACATGCAAAGGAGGGCAACCAAAACAATGAAGGCCCTTATTTAGCCAAAAGAAAAAAAAAGACTTGGTTGGAGGTCATATTATCAATTAGAAAGGTCATTATATAGAAGAGGGTTTACTATTAGAAGATATTGTTCCTGTTCCCCAGAGTCCAGATCTCAGAACACTGTAGAGAGTGAAAGGAGGGAGGACAGCGTTTCAGAGATACAGATTTAAATCGGATCCATGGCAAACTCTGAACAATTCAAGTTTTTTCAGAGTGCGATGGGCTGCTCTGGGAAATAGTATGTTCCCTCTAGGAGTGGGTTGATAAATGTTTAAGAATCAGCTCTCTAAAGAAAAAAAAATGCATAACACATTTCTAAATGTAATCTGCATTATAAACATTTATTTTCACCATCACTTTCTTAATCCTAGACAATCAACACAATAATTCAAGCCCTGATTTGTAACATTTGTTGATTTGAGATGCAAATAGTTCCATGGAAGTCTTCATGCAAAGGCTAAAGGACCACATTCAGGTATGTCACAGAGGGAATTCTTTTTGGCTAAATGACTACTTATGGATCAGTATAAAACTTCTGTTGATGGATCAGAAAGAGACCTCTCAATGGTTTAAGTTTATCTATAGAAAAGGAACTTGGACCATTAGAATATACAAAAACTTTATGTCAAACAATGAATGATGGGATATGCTGTGGTGGAGGTGTGGCTCTATGCCAGGCTGGTGACTGGTATTGCCAGGAGATTGTCACTCAGTCTTAATTGTCTTCACCCTTTTGTCAGTTGCTACTCCTTCCTGGTACTCTCTTGACTTCTGCCTTCAAACAAACCATGGAACAAAAAAAAATATCAGAAGAAAGGCAAGTAGGGTCCATAGCAAGAAAAGCTTACTAATAATCAGAGATGTCCCACAGTGGAATAGGATGCTTTAAGAGGTGGGCTCAATGACTACTTGTTTTATGTCATAGTGTGTGTGTGTGTTTGGTGAGAGAGAGAGAGAGAGAGAGAGAGAGAGAGAGAGAGAAGAGAAGAGAAGAGAAGAGAAGAGAAGAGACAGAGACAGACAAAGAAAGGCAGAGAAAGGCAGAAAGAGGGGAGAGACAGAGACAGAGAGAGACAAAGTGAGACAGAGACACAGAGAGAGAGAGAAGAAACAGAGGCAGAGACAGAGAGAAACAGAAAGAAGAAGAAGGAGAGGGAGAGAGGGGGGAAGAGGGAGAGGAGAGACAGAGAGACAGAGAGACAGAGAGAAGAGAAGAGAAGAGAAGAGAAGAGACAGACAAAGAAAGGCAGAGAAAGGCAGAAAGCAGAGAGAGGGGAGAGACAGAGACAGAGAGAGACAAAGTGAGACAGAGACACAGAGAGAGAGAGAAGAAACAGAGGCAGAGACAGAGAGAAACAGAAAGAAGAAGAAGGAGAGGGAGAGAGGGGGGAAGAGGGAGAGGAGAGACAGAGAGACAGAGAGACAGAGAGACAGAGAGACAGAGAGACAGAGAGACAGAGAGAGAGAAGAGAAGAGAAGAGAAGAGACAGACAAAGAAAGGCAGAGAAAGACAGAAAGCAGAGAGAGGGGAGAGACAGAGACAGAGAGAGACAAAGTGAGACAGAGACACACAGAGAGAGAGAAGAAACAGAGGCAGAGACAGAGAGAAACAGAAAGAAGAAGAAGGAGAGGGAGAGAGGGGGGAAGAGGGAGAGGAGAGACAGAGAGAGAGAGAGAGAGAGAGACAGAGAGAGAGAGAGAGAGAGAGAGAGAGAGAGAGAGAGAGAGAGAGAGGAGAAGGATACAGAGACAGAGAGACAGAGAGGGGGGGGAATGTTTTTCATGTATGGGTTTGGACCAAATGACCACTATTCCAATGCTCAAATTCTATGCTTTTGTGATTCTGGATATTTTCTTCAAGAAAAAATTCAGAAACTATTGTACAACTATGCAAAAAATGACACTGATTCTATCTTACTGGATAAAAAATGACTGCCTGCCACTGAGAGCTTAGCACAAGATTTGGCAATAGTAGGTGTTTAATAAATGTCCACTGAGGAGTAATTTATAAAATTAGAACCAGCTTCCCATTGCAATTAAAATCATAGTTAGTTAAGATCAACAGTTTAAAAAAATCAACACCATTCTAAAGAAGGTTAAAGATTAGAAGACAAATCTATATGCTAATATAAAAACTCAATCTTATCTGTTCAAATAGGAAGTGAATATAAAAATTGGAAGCGAACAAGAAGACATAATTCTATTATTGTTTCTGAGATAAATCTGACCCAAGTCAACAAAATAAGGCAATGGAGAAATCCCCAAACTATTCTAAATCAGACAACAATCAGATAACATTTAGCTTGATTTGTTAGGGAGACCAAGAGCACCATCAATTCAGGTTATACATTCCTTTGAAAGACGTTACAGAGGAGAAAGATGGCAGTTACAAATTGCATAAGTTCATAAGAATACAAAATCTGGTTTGGGGAAAAACTGCCTTGTAGAAAGTGGAAAGAGGCTCCTTGGAGCCAGGTCATCATGATGTGAGCTTGGAGATCTGATGGCATCAATGCTCATTGGAATGACTGTGATCTATTCTCATCAGTGACAAGAGCAAATTGGCACTCAGTACCCAATGTACTATGGGAGAAATTAATAACAGTATCTGAAGAAATGAAATTGAGCAAAATAACTAGTTTTGATTAAATACATAAAAAAATCTATGCTCAAGGTAACACAATTTTAAAGTTCAAAGCTAAATTTTCAAGATCTCAAAGAAGGAAAAAATTCCAGGAGGTTGAAAAAGTTCACAAATATTACTTTTAATTCAGCCCAAGCATTTATTAAGCACTTACGATGTGCCAAGCATTGTAGGGGTTTAAGACCATCAATGACAAGGATATCAACTGGCACACAGTCATTTGAAGACCACATAGTACATTTAAAATACATTATCTCATTTGAAGCTGACAGTGATCCTGAGAAGCAAGAACTATAGGTATTGTTAGCCCCATTTTATAGATGAGGAAACTGAGATGTAAATATGTAAAGTGACTTGCTCAAAGCCACATCACTAGGGTACATACATGTGTGTATGAATGAGTATATTGGGTGAATCTGTTTGTGTAGCCGGACTTGTGATTTTGCTGGCATAGTGAACTGCCAGGAAAGGGAAATCCATTAAGGCTAGTTGCCATCTTTATAGTCTTACAATTATATAGAGAACTGTGGAGTAAAGTGTCTTGCCAAGGTAATATGTTAAAGGCAGGACCAGAACCAGAACTGAAAATTGTTTTCTGGCCCCTTTTTCTTGCCTCACAAACCAAAATGATCTTGTGTATAATTTTTATTGATTTATGTCTATCCATGTTTCTCTTAAGTAGAATGGAAGCGGTGCAGAGACAGTGACCCCTTCACTTTTGCCTCCCTATTCGTAGTCCCTAGCACAAGACCTGGAAGGCACTTAAGTGCTTGTTTCATTGAATTACTTTATAGGAAACAGTACCACAAGCAGGGTGTTTCCCTGCTTCTCCCTCTAATCTTCCATTGTCTCCTACTCTAATCACGCTGCAGAGGCCTTTCTGTTTAGAGTTCTTATTTTTCTATCGTCTTTTATTTAATAGATTCATTTCATCTTAATCAAAATCCCAGGAACTAATGAAAAAAGTTACAAGTGTTGGATTCAAACACCCTGAAAATAGCCCATCGGTTTGATTTAATTCTGCCCAATTAGCACATCATTGTAGAGAATATTAGCTTAAAAAATCAATGATACTAAACACTAATATTTTATTCTGCATTAAAAATTTATTCCATTGGTAATAGAGATGCTTCACATTGGCTCACTTTAAATGAAAGGAGATGGCTCCTTAGGGTGGTACTGGATGCAAGGAAAATGGTGCTTCCTGCTAGAAGTCCATTGCTTTTTTTTTTTTTTTTTTTTTTAACATAGATCATCCCTTAAATGAATCATGAGCAACAGCTAAAATGAAGTCAGTTTCCTTGCTTGCAAACTATAGGAGTTTTTAGGTTACCATAAGAGTGAGCTTATCCTTCTGTAGCACATGACCTAGAATTTAGCACAGGGTCTTGGGTACACATTGTAGGACTTCAGTTGTTGTATTGAATTCCCCCATTAAGGTGGAGTATGTTGTTGCTATTCAGTCCTAGCTCACTTTTCATGATCCCATTTAGGGATTTCTTGCCAGAGCTATTAGAGTGGTTTGTTATTTTTTTCCAGCTCATTTTACAAATAGGGAAACTGAGGCAAACAGAGTTAAGTGACTTACCCAGTGTCATATGGCTAGTAAGCATCTGAGACTGGATTTCAAATGTGGGAATGAGTCTTCCTAACTTCAGGCCTGTCACTCTAACCCCCTACATCCTAACTACCCTCCTAGAAGAAGAGGGTGTGGCAATATCTAACCTCCTTAAAAGTCTTCCAAAGGAAGTAGGCTTGGGACACATTTGTTAAAACAATAAAAATGCAACATCTTTCAATTGTTGGCAAAAAACTTTAAGTTGGCACTAAGGAAGATGGAAATTGTCTAGCTGAATTTCAATAAAATCTTTGTGTATCATTGGTGAATGAGAATGAAAAATGGGTGTAATGATTTCGGGAGCTCAGTCATTGATGCATTTCTTCCATTTAGTTCCATGTTTCTTTGTGAGATTATCTCTTTCATCTACAAGAAGCATTAAATTCAAGTTCTGAAATAAAATGAATTTCGAAACAGATCTTTGAATCACTGTATCATAGTGTCATACCAGATTTTAAAAAAATAATGAGGTATATTCAATCACATTGCTGTCACTAAGAATATCATTATTAATTATGCTATTTTGGTGAGAGCAAAGAGGCTTTTTGTTTCAACAGATAAAATATTTTAAAGTGATAGATTATCTATCTCATCTTTTTAAATTCATATTTGTGTCTGACTTTTATAGTGTACATAATTGCTAGCACAGTAACACATGTATATATATTTTATAAATGAGAAAATATGCACTTATGGGGGATGTTTATTTATTTTTTTTTTTACTCAGAAACAGATGACCAAAAGAGCAGTTCAGAATCTACTCTGCTAATAAGAACAATGATACCATTTATATAGTGCCTTAAGGTTATCTAAAATATTAAGACATTTATTCATTTATATCTCATTTATTCTTCACAATAACCCTGGAAGAGAAGTAGCATTAATATCCCCATTTGACAGATGAGATAACTAAAGTAAACAGGGGATAACTGATTTGCCTAGTCACACAGTAAGAACTTGAGGCAACATTTAACCTTAGGTCTTTCTAGAAGGCCATCTCTCTAATCCCAGTGCCATGCTGATTCTTGAGAGAGCCTCTTCTAAGCTTCATGAGATGATTTTACAATTTCTTGGAGAAGCTCCTACTATTTGTAATTTTAAAGACTTCTTCTTGAGTGGGAGGTGGGGTACATGATCCTATATGAGGCTGCTAGAAGAGCAGTGGAGAAGAATAGTTTCAAATGTTGTTTTAGACACCTATTAACTGTGTATTTTAGACACGTATTAGCTAATCACAATCTCTATCTCCCTCAGTTTCCTGAACTGTAAAATCGGAGTAATAATAATAGTATCCATCTCCCAGGATTGTTATAAGAATGAAATGAAATCATAATTGCAAAAAATACTTGGATTAACACAGTAGGAGCTTCATAAATGCTTATTCGTTTTTGGAACATTTTTGAAACCTCTGAGATTACAGTTCTTTCCATGGCTATCAATCAAGAATTAGAAAATAAGAATCATAAAACAAGCCCCTCTAGTTCAACCTACATCTATATGAGAATCTCTCTACTGCAAATCCATTGCAGATAGACAACCTACTCCAGATAGGGATGATCTCAATTGTTTGGAAGTTCTTCGCTAACTCCAGCTGAAGACTTTTCTTCAATGTCCACTCTGGGTTCCTGGTTTTGCCCTCTTGGCCCAAACAAGGAAAGTATAATCCTTCTTGCACAAGACAATCTTTTGGTCATTTTCCTAAAATCTTAAGGCAATGATTTTCTAATGCCATGGATTTCTTTTCAAGCATCTGACTGTCCAGTTGATTGTGACTAGCGAGTCAACTTTTCCAAAACTATAGCTAAGAATATTCTTGGAATTAAAAGCTATCCCAGGCAGCCTCACTTCCCAAAAAGAAAACAGTCATTGGGCAATAAAAAGGACTCACACTTATCAAGGACTTTAAAACTTAAGTTTATAAGATTTTCTCAACCACAATTTGATGTTTGTTCAGATCAGATTATTGTGTTTTTAATTAGATAGTCTGTTGTTGTCATATAAATTAAAGGTTTGGGGCAACCCTGCATCAAGCAAGTCTATCAGTGCCATTTTTCAACAGCATATGCTCCCATTGAATCTCTGTGTCACAATTTAGTAATTCTCACAATATTTCAATTTTTTTCATCATGATTATATCTCTTATGGTGATCTGTGCCCAGTGAGCTTTGATGTAATTTTGGGGAAGACACCATGAACTACACCATATAAGATGGTGACTTTAATAGACAAATGTTGTGTCTGCTCTGATTGCTTCATTGACTGTCTCCCTCTCCTCAGGCTTCTCTCTTCCCTGATAAAGTGACAAAAGGTGTGAAAGGATTGAATGAAATAAAAAAAAAAAGTTCTACCATAGTGAAATGTAATCAAACCATCTTGTATGTTGCCTAGAAATATTTTGTGGGGGAAAAAAGAATCAACTGAAGGTGGAAAACTTCTTTGTTGCATTATTTTAAGAAATTGCAACAACCCTCTAATCTTCTGCAACCATCACTCTGTTCAGTCAGAAGCCATCGACATTAAGGCAAGACCCTCCACCAGCAAAAATGATATGTATGTTTCACTAAAGGCTCAAATGATCTCTAGCATTTTTTAGCAATAAAATATTTTTAAATTTAATTATATATATATACATATATATATATTAGACATACTACTGTTGTATACTTAACAGACTACAGTATTACTTAAATATAACTATTTATATACATTAGAAAACCAAAGTATTCACTTTATTCCAATAATTTATTACAGTGGCCTGGAACTGAATTTGTAATATCTCCAGATTATGCCTGGATTTCTAGTATCCCTTTTACAGATTAGGAAACCGAGACCAGGGGCAGTTCAGTAATTTATTCATTGTCCCCACAGTGTTAAGGCAAACATTCAAACTTGAACCTCTGACCCCAAGTATAGTATTCTCTATACTAGATAACAGGAAAATTAAAAATAAAAGATTTTAGCTTAATAAGTCAAATTATAAATAAGAAAATATATTTTAAAAAAACCCATAATTCAGGGGCAACTAAGTAGTGCAGTAGATAGAGCACAAGCCCTGAAGTCAAGAGGACTTGAGTTCAAATCTGGCCTCACGCTTAACACTTCCTAGCTGTGTGACCCTGTGCAAGTCACTTAGCCAAAATTGACTCAGCAAAACAAACAAACAAACAAACAAACAAGCCCTAATTCAAAAAGGATTATCAGGGAATTTGAACCATTTGAAAGCTGTGTTGTAACAGACCATGTGTTTCATTAAGAAGCTTTCTTATATCCATGTATTATGGATGGGATGTTTTTAATAAGTCTCTTCTGTCTTTATGAAAGGTCTGACCCCTTTAATGTGCTTGCAAGTGTCTTTCATTTGCTATTTACTCTACATCTGTGAGTTTGGCTCTATGTTCAGGAATTCAAGAGAAATTTGAACTGTCTCATAAATCACAGAACAATGTTTAGTTAAAAAAAAAGTAATAACTAACCCCACAAACAAAAATTAAAAAAACACTCCTACAACAAACCAATTACTTTTGGTAAAAGATGTATAAATAAGAGCCCAATTGGTTACAGTTGCAGTTCTTTCTTGGTGTGAGTACTGGCACCCATCTTTTACCTTATATTTACATATATAAGGAAATCTCAGTAATTCATAACCTGCTGATTTGTAACCTGGGATAATTTAGTAATGAATTGGGCTGAGGGACATATGCTCGGCAAAGCCTTTCCTTTCCATAAAAATGAATAATGTAAACAAAGTTAGCAAAGTAATCTCTAAATTGAGTATGAGAATAGATGCCTTTTGAGTCCTTTCAGGTATATTAGGTGTCCATTTGCATAATTATGTAGTAATTGATATCTAGAACCTTCATCATGCTGATCACTCTCTTCTCAATGCTTTCCAGCGAATCGTGTTCTTAAAATGAAACTGATCTTATCACACAAAACGTGATAATGTTTTTGGACCAACTACTTACCTTAAGAATAATCTCATAAATATTATTATAACAATATAATAATATATGACAATATTATAATTTAATAACAATAGATATCATAATTATGAAGTAATTTCATATGCAATATGTTGTATTATAGTAGGCCCCCTGAAGAATGCTTCTTACCAATCTAGTTAGTGATTTAAGTTACTGTGTAACTATAAGTAACAGAACTACATTTTCTCTTTTAAACGTTCTATAATCGAGACATAACTAAATCCCACCAAATCACTAAGAGAGATACTCTAGTTTAATTACTTTGCTATGTGTTTAAGTGAAGAGAACATAATGAATCCAAGTTGGAAGATGAAAAGGATACCTTATTACCATTTGCAACAAAAAATTGAGGATGGGATGACTGCCTAATGTACATTGTAAGCATCCAGTAGATTCATAAAACTTCAGAACTTGAAGGAACCGTAAATACTTAATCCAGTGATTTTCAAAATATGGTTTGGGACCCTCCAGACCTTTTAGGATATCCGTGAGGTCAAAACCATTTTCATAATAATACTAAGATCCTAATTTCTAATGCTGTAAATATGGATAAATATAACCCATGCAAACCCAAGCAAAAGATCTCTGGGGTCCTTAGAATGTAAAGGGGTTTTGGGATTAAAAAGTTTGAGAACTGCTGGTCTAATCAAACCCTCATCCTTTCGCAGACTTAAAGTCACACAGTTAGCAAGCAGAGGATCTGGTATTTGAACCCAGATTTAACATTGTTAAAGGCAGTCACTGACAAAGGTTGGGTTTCCATCATCCTCTTGGTCAGCAGATGGATTATTGTTAAGATGAATAATTGATCCAAAAATATTATCAGATTTTGTTTGATGAGATCAGTGTCATTTTAAGAAGGACATGATTAGTGAGAGGAGAGCAATTAGCATGGTGAAGAGCCTTAGATATGATACCATGTGAGGGTTCCTTGAAGGAAATGGGAATGCCTGGAGAAAATATAGAGGCACATAATAATTGTTTTCAGGAATGTCACATGGAAATGAGAAGTTTTATAAAGGGCTGATCCAAGTTGATGAAATCAACTTTTTACACACTAGCTCTGTTTGGCTTCCAAAAGGGAAGAATTTGGGGATAAATGGCTGGAAGGAAAGTCTTGGGGGTAAGAAATCTTCCAAATAATTCAAGTTACCCCAAAGTTGAATGAGCTAACAGAATGGGTTTCCCATCACTGAAAGTCTCCAAGCCAGGCCTGGATGACAGGTCATAAAACATTCTTTAGAGCAAATGTCCTCTTGTTCTCCTGGATGAAAAAAAAATTTAATGCTCCCATGAAGGAAAATGAAAAATAATGCTGTTACAAACACCTAACTGTACAAGGGCTTGCCTATTAATAATTCTACTTTGATGGTTTTCTAGGCAAAACATGATCAAAATTGAACATTTCTATAAAAGGCAGAGGAAAAAGGAGAAGAAAGTAAACTCTAATATTGAGCTCAATCTCTACTTACCCAGCCAAAAGGGAAAAGGACCTTCATTTCCATTTTAATAACTTGTCCAAGCTTGCTTGTTAGAATGAGGAGTCTACCAGGTGTTTGTTGATTATAATCACACTAAGGAAAGACATACAAACATGGAATATTTTATCATCACAAATAGAGTTCTAATGCATTGTAAATGCTCTGCATTTATGTATCTCTGAATGAATTTTGTCTCCTAATATCCCCTCCCCCAAACAATAGAATATAAAGTCCCAGGGAACAAAAACTATATATTTTTTTTTTGCAGAAACAGTGTTCTGCACATAGTAGGCACTCAGTAGTCCTGATTGGTTCACTACCACATGCTTATTGGAATGAATTGACCAATCTAATTACAGAAGCTGACAATGTTTTGACAATGATATGATAAATGAACCTACTCTATAGAGGCTGATTATTTCTTCCCTATCCACATTTTGAGAAGTCAAGAAAAACATTTTCTTTTTATAAATGTTTTGAAAGAGAATGGATCATCACCAGCTTACAGAAGGTCGTTTTTCCCTTTTCCCCTTCTGCCCCCACCTCAGCCAGTATACTAGGATTAAATTCAGTCTTCCTACTCGTGGGGGAAGAAAGACAGAAGACTGGCTAGCGATTACTCAGACCTATACCAAAGTCCAGCTGTGACTCATGACTTCCCTTCTTATCTTTCCCAACTATATACTGGTGCTTTGCTCCCCAAAGCACCCTCTGGAGATATAGGACCATTGGATGGGGGTTGCTATAGCTGCCGAATCCCTCTCTGGGGGAAAAATGTTTAGGTCTCTCATTCTGAAATTGAAAGAAAGTACAGGACAAAGCACTTGCAGCAAAATGACTTCTCCCCAATCCCATCCACCAACTCCTCAATCACTCAATTTATTAAACTGAGTTATTTTAGTTAAAACCTTTAATCAGTTCTTGTAGTCAAGCAATTGCCAAATCATGTTAATTCTATCTCGGTGACACCTTTTGCTTCGGTCCCTTTCTTTCCATTCAAATGTCTCCCTACCCTATTTCAGATGTTATCCCCTCCTATCAAACTAATGCAATAGCCTCTTAATTGGTCTTCTAGATGCCACTTGTTTCCTTTTTCCAATCCACTCATCACAGCACTGCCAAAATAATCTTTCTAGGGTAAGGGGTCACTGTAGCTCTTTAATGCTTCAAGAATAGAATACAAATTTCTTACCCTGTCATTTAAGATCCTCTACACGTTGGCTCCCATCAACTCCTCCAGTTTTTTTTCCTTATTACTTTGTCTTACAGACTCCATAAGCTGTTCCATAGACCCAATATTCCATCTCCTTTCTCTGTGTCTTTGTACAGGCTGTGTGTCATGCTTAGAATGTCCTTCCTCCCCATGTCTGCCTGACTGAATTTCCTCATGAAGCTTCAGCTCAAATGCTTTTTTCCTCTTATTAGGACCTTCCCTTCTCAAATATCCCAAGAGCTTTTGAACTGCCCTCTTTCATACCCTTCATTCCAAACCCTGTATTACACCCATCTTATGTACAAGCTATATTTTCCCAATAGAATATAAGCTTCCCAAAGGTAGGACTTTATTTTTTTTCTTCATATGTACTTATTTTTATGTCTATATTTTCTTTATAACATGTATTTATACTTACACGTACATTTTCCTTATAATATGTGTATTTATATTTACATGTATATTTTATAATATACATTTTACTTTAATTTTTAATTTTAATTAATACATTTTAAATTTTATACAAATATAATACAATTTACATACAAATATAATACAAAAAATACAATTTTATACAAATAATTTTAAATTTAATACATTAATATGTATTTTACATATATATATATAAACATACATATATATTTCTTTTTCTCTATTACTCTGAACCTACTAAGATCAAATGGTAATAATGATCGTTTAATAAAATCTGTTGAAATAAGTGTGAAAATACCATTAAAGTGATCTTTATCACTAGAGAAATGGGAGCACAAGATAGAGAAAAGTTTTGAATTTAGAGTTTGAAGCATTGGGTTTAAATTTCTTTTTAGTATTTACAATCAGTATGACTTTGGGCAAGTCATATAACCAGATTTCAATCTATATCTATAAAATAATGGGGTCAGACTAGATAGTCTTTGAACTCCTTCTAGCTCTTGACCCTTAGCATTTTTACTTCTGAAGTCACTTTTTATGTAGAGAAAATTTTAACTCAGATTCAGGTAGAGTTATATAGGCATTGGAAGAATTGTTCTTTAGTAAATGGAAAGTTAAAATTTAGAAAATAATCAGAGAATGTCAAGGACAGAAGCAAACAAAAGCCATCTTAGCCACTTTACAGATTGTCTTTGATAGCAGGGGCTATTTTGCTCCCTTGTATTTGTATCCTAATGCTTAGCACGGTGGTTGACACACAGTAAGCACTATCATCCATCCATCAATAATCTATCCATATATTTCTATCATCCATTTATCATATAACATTTATCTTTCTATTATCTATCTACTTATCTATCATCTATATCATCTATCCATCTACCTCTCTCTTCATTTCAAAGAATAAAGATTGAACTTTTGTCTCCATTTATCTTCATAATCCAATGAAATCAATTTTTAACTCATGAATAAGTGAATTTCATTGCTCTGTCTTATAGGCTGCAGTGAGGGAGATAAAACAGACACTCCTCTCTCTAAAACCCCATTTCTCTCTTTCCATGTTTTTCTGCTCTTTGGCTCCCTCTCCTGGCCCAAGTGTCCAGCTGGCTTTCCAAGAGCCATTGAGCTCCTTTTTTTCCCCACTGGCTACAGCTGACAAACATCCGCCTGCCATGGCTGAAACTCAGCTACTTCCCAGTCTAGAGATCCTGGCCATGATTGCAGAAATGCTGGTGCCATCTTGGATCTGTCTACATCCAAAGGATAAGGTGGAACAATCAGGTGGAAAAGAGTTCCTACAGAAAAATGATAGTGATTGATTCAAGGTCAATACTGTTTGGATTCTGGTTTCATAAAATCCCAAAGTGATGATAGATACTGTTTCTCTTCCTATCTCTTGAATTCTACTGCTGACTCTGATGTGCAACCTTTTTTTGGGTCAATTACTGATGTAGTTAGTCAAAAGAATCCAGTCAAAATATCACAATATCACAGCAGCCACCCTGCCCAACTCCTGGGTCTTATGATGTAGCAAACATTGAGTACCTGCCAAACATGCCAGTTATTGTGCTGAGTTCTGGCTGGGAACTTTTCGGCCAAGACCAGGCCAATCTACTTTCCCCTGAGCCTTGACATGGGATGATGGGCCTGAACAGAGCTGGAGGAAGGTAACAGGACCTTCTCCTCCTTGCCAAATATGCTTATTAGAACTAGAGGTTCTAATAGAATACAAATTTCTTACTCTGTCATTTAAGATCCTCTACACGTTGGCTCCCATCAACTCCTCCAGTTGAACCTAAAGGTTCCTAGAAGGGACTGATTCTAGAGAGTCTGAACTTAGAAAAAAGAACCTTCATTTTTCACTAACTTCTAGATGAAATTGAACATTTTCTTCAATTATTTAAACATATGATTCTGGAAAGAAGTCCATGAAGTCAGAACCCTAGCTTCTGCAGATTGTCAGAACTATCTAAGATATGAAAAAATACGAACCACTGCACCAGAGAGATATCATAGCCTTGCCCATGTCCATTAGGAAAAACATACCAACAAACTACGAACTTCCAATCTCCTCAAAAGCCCCAATCCTTGCCTCTGGTTCAATAAACCAACACTTGACACTAGATCTATTTCTACTTTCTGACTATTTTTAGAAATATTCAATAATCAATGTTTGATCATAAGCAAATGGCTCTAATTTAAAGAGACAGCTAAAAATTAGGAATGGAAGAGAAAATAGGGTCCCCTCCTCTTATCTCCAACTAACATAAAACCAAGAGGGCATTTTGGAGTCACAGAAGTTGGCGGTACTTTTTTTTTCCTCCCTGGACCTTCATTTCGAACTACTCCAGAACCTGCAATACTTTGTATCCTCAATAGGATATTTGCTCAAAATCCTACAATGGTTCCTTACTGCTTCTGGGGGGAAATGCATACTCCTCAGCCTAGAATTTAAATCCTTTTCCTTAAATTTTTCACAATGCCGATCAGCTTCCAGGCTCTCCCTCTGACTTTTTAAAAATATATATTTTATATGCTTCCATGTGTCCATGCTGTTTTTCCTAATAAAATACAGACTTTTTGAGGACAGGATTTGCTCTATTTCCATAGCTCTAATTCGTAGATCAGTGCCTGGAATGTAATAGGTATTTAATAACCAAAAGATGATTGGATATTGTATCAGCAAAGGGACAGGGTTCAAATCCTGACTTTCCACATGATACTGGTGTGACTTTGAGCAAGTCAGGTCACGACTCATCATTCCTTATCTGTAGCATGAAGAAATTGAAGTAGATGGCCTCTGATTCTCTTTCTAGCCTCAGAGCTTTGACCTACTTAGTAATGGGGGTCTGGTTTTTCTCAATTACAACAGGTAAGCACTGAACAGTCTCTCTTTCCTCTCCCCATAGCCTGCACCTACTGAGATAGAATTTTTGGTAGGGATGAGTTGCATGGGTTGATATGCCACAGCCTAATCTCCTCTCCAACTTTAACTTCAACCATGAGATTCTATCAGGGTGAAAATGAATAATTAATGGATTTGGAGTCAGAGGCACTGGATTCATATCCTGATTCTGTTATTTGGTAGCCTTGTGACAGAAGGCAAATAGTTTACACAATATGAACCTCAGTTTTGACATCTATAAACTGGGGATAATAAAGATGCAATATTGGACAGAGGGCTGGTTTTGGAATTAGGAAGCCCTAGAAGTTCTGCCTCTTACATAAAGTTTATGTGATCATGATTAAGTCATATAACTCCTTTAAGTTGAAGAAAGGATGCTGACCTGTGTGGGACAATTCCTTATACAGTTACTGATTTTCATAGGAGGCAGGAATAGTTCCCTACATTGAAGAAAAATCACAGGTGTAGACTGTGCTAACATCAATATTTTCCTGACATGGCTTCTTTCCTCCTACCTATAGAGGGCCACAGATAGTGGGGGAACTCTGGGTGAGGTATAAGACCCTTCAGCCCAGAGGGAACCTGCTAAAATTGGCTGGTTCAGCTTCCCATCTCTCCTAAAGGCTCTTGGTCTTCCTGAGAAGTCAGGAAGCAGTGACAACCTGTGTTGTAGTTGAAGCAGAGTGATACCAAGTGGCAAAGAGTCATCTATACACAATAGCAAGGTGTTCATGTGGTCCTGCAGGCACAGTATATAGGTAAGGGCATGCGTAGTGTTGTTATAGTTATATAAGGCTATTAGGGTATATAAGGCTGAGAGAATTTGGAATAAATGGACTCCATACTTGACCATCCATGTGAGTCCCACCTCATCACTCTTCCTCTAAGACCAAGGACTCAGGCTGGTTCAGAGATCCCCCAGAGATCTAGTCTGGACATAACAGCTACCTATAACATTAGGAGGCTTTCACTAGAAGACAAGAATAGATTTTTGCCCGTGAGCCCAGATTAGCTCTGGTTTCCTTGACACCACTTCATGGTCATCTCAGAGAGTAGACAACAAAATCCCAGCCATATGAAATCTAAGCTTCTCAGGCTTGGTGTATTTCTGAAAATTCATGATCTCCTTAATCATATTTTGTCTTGACCAGATGGATACGAGGATGGTGGACGACCTTGACATACAACTATATCCTTGCGGTATTAAACTTCTTATTCTTGAATGCTTTATATCATCCCAACATTAAACCTGTAGTATGAAAGCTATCCCCAACAAAGATCGATACATGTGAGTCTGTATTTGTGTATTTACATTATCTACCTTATGTTGTTTATTACAGTGAAAATGCTTTGTAAACCAAAAGCTGAGTTGAAGGTAGCAATTTGTGGGAAAAGCCAATTTTGTCGATACTATGGACATTCAAGGCTAGCCATACTTATGATGAGAAGATAAGAAATGTATTTAGAAAGAATTCAAAAAAGAGTCCATGGAAGATATGCACATCATCAAATGAAAGAGAAACGTCTGTCTCCATATGGTGAGATATTTCAAGCACACATATTAGAATCTCAATAAATAGACAGACGTCTCCAATGCCACATACGTTGTTTTCCTTTAGTTACATTCCAGACATAGGGCCCCCTAAAAACAACCAACAGAAATCTTGAAACTGGAAAGCATCATAGGGTATTAGGTTGTGAATGTAATTTTGCAATTATGAAAATAAAACCATTCTACACGGAAATGTGGAACGCCCGCCATCTGATTCTGATTTCAAGGCAAAGGAAAGCATGTCTTTGGCTTAAGAATGACTAATGGAGCTGTCAATGGCATCCATTTATAGCCCAGTGGAGAATACCACAAACCCACAAAATGTGCTTGGAAAATGGTTATTGCGTTTGGCACTTTTAAAGAGAAAGGCAGAGAAGTCCCTATGGCCACCTACCAGAGGTAGCCTAGCCATACTTGAATGGAATAACTTATATTAGTTAATGGGGAAAATAAAACGTTGTGGGAGAGGCCACAATGGTATGATAGAGTGTTAGACTTGACCTGGATTCAAATCCTGCCTCTGATACTTGCTAGGTGCGTGACTCTGGGCTAATCATTTAAATCTCTCTGTACCTATATTTCCTTATCTATAAAATGAAGCTAAGAACACCTGTAGGAATTACTTCATGGGGCTGTTGTGAGGGCCCAGTGAGATCCAGTGCATAAAATCTTTTGCCAGCTTTATCTAGGTTTTAGTGATTATTATTAAGGACTAATTAGTTCTGAAATCTGGTTGGAAGGAGTGCATAAAAGGCATTTCTTAAACACTTGTTATTTATCAAGTGAACAGTGGAGAGAGTTACAAGACAGTTCAAATCCAGCTTCAGACACTTATGAGCTATGTGGTCTGGGCAAGTCACCTAACCCTGTTTGCCCTAGTTTACTTTTAAAATGATCCAGAGAAGGAAATAGCAAACTACTCCAGTATTTCTGTCAAGAAAATTCTAAATAGGGTCACAAAGAGTTGGACATTCCAGAAAAAAGTCACTAAACGATGACTTATGCCCAACAGTTTGTTAATTTCTGAAGATGCAAAGGAAAGTTCCTGCCCTTAGTAGTTCTTATTCTAAAAGAAGAGATTAGAAGATGGCCCAGTGGTCTTCAAAATTAATGGCAATAGCCTCTTCTTTATCATCATTTCTTTGGAAAAATAACATCTAGGAATCATTTGCCAATTGTTCTTTGTCCTTCTTTTGCCAGCATCAATGACATCGTGAATGAGTGATCTGACAATAAGAAGGTCCCTGGTAGCATCTACCTGCGATTTCATAGATACCAGAAACAACCAGAGGAGGGAAATTCTCACACATGTTGATATGTGGGCACATCTGCAACTTAAAAGCATGGGAGAGTTGCCTACAGTGCTTAAATGGGAAATGACTGATGCAGGATCACATAGCCAGGATGTGCCTAAGATTAGACTTAAACACACTTCTTTCTGACTCTACTACACCAAGCTGCATCCCCTGCCTATAGTGAACTCCTGTGACAGTTTGCTACAAAAGTACCAAGAACTATGTAATGGTAGAGAGTGGGCTCATCCCTGATGGATGGGGGTCAAAATACAGGTTCCAAAAAGGGCTAGCATTTATTCAGGATGTCCCAAGTCTTAGGTTGTAGAGTATTAAAATTCAAGCCATTAAATCTTTGAGGATAGACTGTATAGCAAATTAAGCTTTGGGAAACACAATTGGACACAGTCTCATTCAGCTTTCATAAAGATCTGTGAATAAAGGGATCATTTTATTTTCATTTTATAAATGGGTCAGCTAACCCTCAGTCAGTGGGCATTTCTTAGGTGTTTGCTGTGAACCAGACACTGTGCTAAGAATACATTTTAAAAGGCAACGCTCCATTCCTGTCCTAAAGGAGTCCATGTAATGATTCTGATGGAGGTTAACTGACTTGCTCAGGATCACAGTTACTTTGTGTTTAAGGAAGGATTTTAACTCGGTTTTTCCTATTTTGATTTTCACTTCTCTAGCCACTGCATCATGCAGCTACCTCTAAATTTAGATAATTCCTGGAGTCCTTTCATCTATTCTGGGAAAATTCCCACTTCAAGGTCAATATCTCAAGATGTCCTTTCTTCCTCCCTCCCTCCCTTCCTTCTTTTGTCAATATTTCAAGAATAATTCATTTCATCAATGCAGTCACACCCACTAGAGACACATTGCAGCTTCTCGGTGACATGGCAGGTGGTCTTTGGATTATCCCTCCAACCAAACTGCTGACAAGTTATTCTCAACTTGGCCAGATGGATTCAGAAGAATTGGGACGTCTCATTGCATCTGACTTTCCATACCTTGGTCTCTGCTTCCTTCGAGGCCTCAGAATCTCCCTTGAGCCAGCTCTAGCTCCATTGCCCACAAAAATTGTAAGAAGTAACTGTAACCCCAAGCTCTGAGTATTTTGGCAAGGATCTTACTGGATACTCAGAAAAGAAGAGCTACTCTTCCTTTAAAGGGCTATCATTGACAATGAAAAAGACATGCCTTCTGGAGCAGAGATCCTGAGTTCAAATGCTCCCTCCGATATTTACCCCTTGGAAAAGACATTTTCTCTCTCTGGGCCTCAGTTCCTCACCTGCCAAATGATTTCTTCAATCCCTTCCAGCTCCAATGTCATAATTCTGAGACAAAGAGTTCAGCCAAAGCTCCAGAGAATAGAAGAGGGATATGAAACTCAACCCTCCTTATTTCTGCTTTCTAAGCACTGGACCAAACAACCTTCTCTCAAGAAAGCCATTTGCCACTGGGCACTAAAAATATGATTTATTTCACAGATGACAGGAAAATGGGGCCCTAAAGTTGTCCCGAGGCAATGCACACTATGGTCCCATAAATTTATAATATTGAGTCATTTCTTCCTAGGTATTTAATACCTTTAAAGATACAACTGCAGTAATATGGGACAATTTTGACCCAGCCAGTTCAGGTCCAGATTGTAAACTGTAGTGTTCTGAAAATACCAAATTTTGATTTGTGGCTGTTCAGATATGCTGTAAAATGCAAGCAGCGAATCTCTACATTTATAGTCTTCTATTCTGTGGGTTTTGATGCCTCTTTAAAAAAAAGAAAAAAAATGTTTCGTGTCATCAGAGTGACAGTTTGCATTTAAGCCAAATTTCTTCATGCAGTTTTACCCTGTGGAGATGGAGGGGATAGGGCAGCTTTATAAGTAGGATACCAAATGAATGACAATAATTACAATAATTCAAATCCTAACAAGATAAGGTAGTCGGTGTCTTCTTCCATGTTTGTATTAAGTGGAGTTCTTGCTTTTTTAAATGAAAATGTTCTCTGACCCTCAAAAAACATAGAGGTACCTGCCCCCTAAATGTTTTGCCATTGAGGTGAATAAAACCCAGAGCAATCACTGCACTTTGCACAGGGCAGGTATTGGACAAAGAGCTGTTAAAAGAATACTTAAAGAGAAGGACAAAATATATGACATTGGGAATTTGCTCCTCTGTCTACGTCTTAGTTTCCTCATTTGTAAAAGGAGGAAATTGGACTATAAAGTTGCTGAGGTTCTTACTCATTCTTGATCCATCTAGGATCCATGAATTCAATCCAACAAATATCTACTGAAAGTTCAACATGTATAAGACAAGAGGCAGCATGACAGTGGATGTGAAGTTGTCTTGGAGTCAAGAAGACCTGGATTCAAATCTCACTTCTTTCAAATACTGGCTCCATGACTGGGCAAGTCACTTAATCTCTTAGAGTTCCTGGCAACTTTCTAAGACTAAATTGGAGGGAAGATGCTGACCTGCATTAGCAGGTATGTCCTCACCTAGGACCAAGAAATCACAGGTCTGTATCTCCTCCTCTCCAAGCTCCACCCTCCCTTCCCACCCCCTATTTAAAAAAGTGAAAAGCAGTGAGTTGCAAAAAAGCAACCAAATCAAAAATAAAGCAGATCTGGTACCACTACACATTTCTTAGATTGGCTAAGATGACAAGAAAAGATAATGAGGGAATGTGGGAAAATTAGGACATTAATATATTGCTTGTGGAGTTGTAAACTGATCCAACCCTATCCTGGTTTAGGTCCCTATCCCCTCATATCTACAGGACTGCAACAGTCAATCATTCTGCAGAGCAATTTGGAACTATGCCCAAAGGGCTGTCAAACTGTGCATACCCTTTAATTCAGCAGTATCTCTACTCATCCTGCATCCCAAAGAGATCTTACAGGAGGAAAAGAGTCCCACATGTGCAAAAATGTTTGTGGCAGTCTTTTTTGTAGTGGCAAGGACCTGGAAACTGAGTGGATGCTCATAAATTAGGGAATGGTTGAATAAGTTAGGGTATATGAAAGTTATGGAATATTATTGTTCTATAAGAAATGATCAGCAGGATGATTTCAGAGAAGCCTGGAGAGACTTAAAAAAAACTGATGTTAAGTGAAGTGAGTAGAACCAAGAGAACATTGTACACGGCAACAGCAAGATTATACAGTGATCAATTCTTTGGCCGTGGTTCTTTTCAACAGCTAGGTGATTCGGGCTGCTTCCAGTGGTCTTATGATACAGAGAGCCTTCTATACCTAGAGAGAGGATTGTAGTGACTTAATGTGGATCACAACATAGTATTTTCACCTTTTTTATTGTTGTTTGCTTGCTTTTTATTTCCTTTTTCTTTTTTCTTTTTAATCTTTTTTTTCTTGTACAGCATGATAAATGTGGAAATATGTATAAAAGGATTATATATTTCTAACATATATTGCATTGCTCGTTATCTAGGGGAGAGGATAGGGGAAAGGAGGGAGAAAAATTTGGAACACAAGGTTTTGAAAGGGCCAGTGCTGAAAGCAATCTTTGCATATAATATTTTAAAAATAAAAAGCTACAAAAAGATGGATGTACAATAATAAAGATAAGAGAAAAGACTACCAAAAATAGATAAAGCAGATCTGGAAAATCCTTCCTTCCCAGTTCTAAAACTACAAACTTATGAATGTAATCTTGCATTAGGAAGCTTCCTGCTTGAGAATCTACATAGCAATTTAGAATAACTCTATTGCATGAATTAAACTAATGCCAGAATATTGCAGGGCAAAGGAGTAGCAGGGAATCCTGAACAGACTGAGAAAGTAGGTTTCTATGGTTAATAGGGTTGATCCTCTGATTCAAAATCGCCTCTCTTTTTAGGAAAGGACCCTTTCCATCTTCAAATACTCAAAGCTATTCCAATAGCTCTCTTATCAGCTGATATAGTTGAGAGAATACTAAGACCTGGATGGGGAGATCTAGATTCAAATTCCTCCTTAGATACCTATTAGCTGAATGATAATGAAGAAGCTGCTGGATGGCTCTGAGCCTCAGTTTCCGTATCTATAAAAGTAAAATAATAATATTCACAACAACTGCTTACCTAACAGGACTGTGGTAAGGGTTAGCTGACATAAGAAGTGTTTTGTACAACTTAAAACACTGTATGAATGTCAGCTGCTCAGTTAATACCTATTGACTAGAAGTTGGGGTCTTGCCTTCAATCCTTTTGGGGAATTATGGGAGAAGGGAGTAGAGAATGGGCTTTAGGAACTGGTTGCAAAGACTAACAAGGAAGAATGTAATTAGGAGGGGAACATGGTGTCATGGAAGGTGTGCTCAACTTTGAATCATGGCATCCGAGTTTGAATCTTCATCCTGCCATTTGGCTACCTGAGTGAGTTTGGGCAAATGACTTAATACTCCCTGGGTCTCAGTTTCCTTCTCTGTAAAATGGGGAGTGTTAAATTAGAGGATCTCTAAAATCCCTTATAACTCTATGAGCTATGATCCTAAAGAACATTACAGAACCGGAATTAGTGAAAAGGATGTAGGGACAGGCAGCTGCTGGACTCTGTCCCTTCATTGTCTGACTCCTAATCTGGCAAGGGTAACTTCTCTCCTTCCATATTTCTTATCTTGGTTACTTTGAGACTGGGATGACTACATGGCTTTAGAACAAGGTAGGGCCCCTCTGCAGCTAGGAGAGGTACCTAAATTCAACATCTTTCAAAGGAATCCTTCTAGCCTGGGGGTGACTCCTAAGAACTACACTTTCAACTTAACAAAGATTGTTTTGATGGATTTGTGTGTTTGCACAGAGTCAGGAATTTTCTGTAGGGTCATTATAGTCACAGATACTCATTTTATAATCTTTTTTGACTAAAATCATTTAGTCTATTAAGGCTCTTCCCACTGTATCTAACTATCCACAGATCCATGAGAGTTACTGACTCTGGAAAGGGTGAGCAATTTCCCCCCTCCATCCCTACTCAAATCATTTTTAACAATGGTACTCTATTTCTTCTAATCCATAGTGCTATTTTGTACAAAGGATCATATATCATATGATCATAGACCTAGAGGTATAAAAGACTTTAGCGATCATCTTGTCCAATCCCTTGCTGACAAGAGAGTAAACTGAGCCAGGGAGAGGTTAAGCGACTTGCCCACAATGGAGATGGATTAGGACTCAAAAGTCCAAGAGCCCTAGGAGTAGCAGCTCCACTCAACTGATTCTACTTATAATCCTGCTCCAATGCCATCAACCAGAGAAGCAATCCCTATGAAAAAGGGGCCAGCCATACCCTCTAAGTGCTAACCAAATGTCACCCCCAGAGAAGGTAAGCCAGCCTGGGTCAAACAGGAAGACATTCTAAGGGAGAAAGGGGAGACAGTGTGTGCTAGCTAAGTCAAACCATCATCACCTCTCACTGATCACAACCTCTCAATAGTGGACACAGCTCAGGTTTGAGCTTGAACACGCCTAGAATAATAGTATTCCCCTTCCCTCCTGGGAATACAGCAACTACAGTAAGGGAAGTAATCCCTGGGAAGAGGTGACCTGAACTTCCTGAAAACACAGAAAAGAATGCCACCAAAGACAAAGAGAAAGTAATTTGGCATCATTGAACACCAGAAAGCACATGGTTGAATCAACTGAAATTACATTAAAAAACAACATTCAGTATTTCTATAAGTATTGCTTCTGCAAAAGACCACAGGAGCTCTCTATAAGATTTGCTCCTGAAATCTTCTCCATATATTGTCACCTCCAATTAGAATGAGAGTTTCTTAAGAGCAGGGACAGTCTTCAGCACTCAGCTCAGTGCTTTGCACATAGTAAGTGCTTAATAAATGCTTTTGCATTCATTTATTCACTCATTCTTTAAAGGCACAATGATAGAGCCAAAATTACATTTGGATCTTGTAATTTAAGAAATGAGAGAGAAGTCCTAAATATCAGAAAAAGTGATAGATTGCTTTCCTGGATATTGTAAGGATTTCTACAATTGTTACATTTGAAGAATAATACAGATACATAATTCAGATACATATTATCTGATAATACAGATGAGGAGGCTCAGTATGTGACTTGCCCAAGCTTACTAGATGGTAAGTATCAGAGATGAGATTGGAACCTGATTTAATGTCCAGAACATTATCTATTATCACATTGTTTCTAATATTTGATCTTATTTAAGCCTCACAGCCACCTTAAAAAGTAGTCACTATAATTATTCATAGCCTAATTTTATAGGTGTGGAAACGGAGGAAGAAAAGTTAGAGTCTCCCATATTACTGGAGCTGGATTAAGCATTTTTAGGTTATGCTTGCAAAACAAATTTGTTTCTAAAGGTGAAACGAAATAAATATTTTGGGTGGTAGGTGATGGAGTGCTAATCTAAAGTTTTAAGTGGTCAAGTTTAATGTATCCAATCTGTAGTCTGGCTCCATTCAGTCTTGTAAATTTTAACTCTCTTTCATCTACCCTTCATCCCACACAAATAAGAATCCTTTCTGTTTCTCTACTTCTCATACTCACTTGCTTTCATCTTTGATTTGAAACCATTCTTGATGCCTGGAATGAACTCTAGCCTCTCTCTCCCCCATCCAACCGACAGTCATCATGTATCCAAGCACCTTTTTTCTTTCAAGGTCAAACTTGGGCATCACCTCTTTCATGAAATCTTCATATCAAACTCTTTTCTGCTCCTTAACTTTCTAAAAACAGTTTTTCTTAACCTAGAATCTAGATCCTAGATATTATAGGATCTAGAACATTACACTTGGGAGTCCAGAAAACCTGAGTTTAAATCTTGCTTCACAAATCACTATTGATCAGAGAAATGCAAATTAAGACAACTCTGAGATACCACTACACACCTGTCAGATTGGCTAAGATGACAGGAAAAAATAATGATGAATGTTGGAGCGGGAAAACTGGGACACTGATACATGTTGGTGGAGTTGTGAATGAATCCAACCATTCTGGAGAGTCATCTGGAATTATGCCCAAAAAGTTATCAAACTGTGCATACCCTTTGATAGAGCAGTGCTACTACTGGGCTTATACCCCAAAGAGATACTAAAGAAGGAAAAGGGACCTGTATGTGCCAAAATGTTTGTGGCAGCACTCTTTGTAGTGACTAGAAACTGGAAAATGAATGAATCCCTATTAATTGGAGAATGTTTGGGTAAATTGTGATATATGAATGTTATTGGAATATTATTGTTCTGTAAGAAATGACCAGCAGGACGAATATAGAGAGGCTTGGAGAGACTTACATGAACTGATGCTGAGTGAAATGAGCAGAACCAGGAGATCATTATATACTTCAACAATGATACTGTATGAAGATGTATTTTGATGGAACTGGATTTCTTTGACAAAGAGACCTAACTCAGTTTCAGTTGATGATGGACAGAAGCAGCTACACCTAAAGAAAGAACACTGGGAAATGAATGTAAACTGTTTGCATTTTTGTTTTTCTTCCTGGGTTATTTCTACCTTCTGAATCCAATTCTCCCTGTGCAAAAAGAGAACTGTTTGGTTCTGCACACATATATTGTATCTAGGATATATTGCGACATATTCAACATATATAGGACTGCTTGCCATCTAGGGGAGGGGATGGAGGGAGAGAGGGGAAAAGTTGGAACAGAAGTGAGTGCAAGGGATAATGCTGTAAAAAATTACCCTGGCATGGTTTCTGTCAATAAAAAGTTATTATTATAATAAAAAAAATCTTGCTTCAGATACTTTTTGTGTAATTGAAGACAAATCACTCAACATTCTGTGCTTCAATTTCCTCATCTATAATTGTGAATAATAGCTTCTATCTCCCAGAATTGCCATGAAGCTAAAAAGAGTTTGGATATATAAAGTTCTTTGTAAAACTCAAATCCCTAAGAAATTTCTTCTTCTCCTCCTCCTTCTCTTGCTTCTCCTTCTCCTCTTTCTTCTTCCTCTTCCTGCTTCTTTTTCTTTCTTCTCCTCCTTCTCTTCCCTCTCCTCCTCCTCTTCCTTTTTTTCTTCCTCCTCCTCCTCCTCTTTTTCTGCTTATTTTCTCTCATATTGTGCTATTTGGCTATTCTTTCCAATCTTTATATGAAAAGCTTTTATGAGAACTGCATTTGAGTTCTAGATATCTATATATAAGTAACCAGCATTGTGCACAAAGCAGGTACTTAATAAGATTTACAAAATGAATGTCTCTATAGTCAATTCAATTTGGATAATTATCTCCAGCAGTTTTTTGTTTTTTCATTTCAAATGGTTTTGCACAGGACCTTTGATTTAGAGTTTGAATGAACCTAAGAAACCATCTGAAAAATAAGCCCAGTTAGTTTGGGAGTGATGGGGCTCTCCCTCCTGCCCCCAGACCACTGGACCTGCCATCAGCCCAGCCTACACTGCCATCAACTAATGAACCAACTTTGGTGTAGAGGAGGCCAGCTATCCTCACCAACTGTCAACTAACTGCCACATCCAGGGTACATAAAACAGCCTAGCTGAAGCAAAAAGGCTCTTGGAGGAAGAGATAGAAGGCAGTCTGTGCCAGACAGGTCCAATCACCACCACCTTAACCACCATCTTCCCATACATCTTGATGGCAATAGCCCAGGACCCTGAACCCAAGTGTCTGGGAGTAGCTAAGCCCCTGTCCTTAGCCATACTCATGGGAAACAACCCTGTGGAGATGAAGCTTAAATATGATCCTATAGGGGCTCCAACTCTAGCTCCTAAAGACCCAGGAAGGGAAGGTCTTTCCACCAAAGTCCTTGACCCTGTCTGATGGTTCAAAGTCATAAAAATATACGATTTTATTGGTGGAAATTACATGAAAGGAGATTCATTAACCATCTGTTTTGCTGCTGTACCTTAAGAACAATGGGACCTTTCCATCTGATTTAGTACTAAGCTTTCCAAAGATCACAGAAACCCTGTTTGCACTCTATTCAGAGCTCAGCTTGCTGCAAGAGAAAATCTGTCACTGAAGGTAAAACATGGAAGACTGGCCGTTCAAAAATTTGTGCGGGATGTACTTAGGGATCAATATTTTAAAAAGAGAAAATATAAAAATAATGGAAATGTGCTCACTCCCCTGTATATACACACGCACACAAACACATGCCTGCAAAATACATGTTGCGATCTCAGGGAGTCTTGCAACAAGTCCATGTAAAAGGTACCTCTATCATCTTTTTCCAGATGAGGAAACTGAGTTCAGAACAATAATGTGATTTTCCCAGAATCCTACAACTACTAAGTGTCAGAGGTGGCATTCAGACTCAAATCAAACTGGCTCTTGGAGGTGTTAAAGCAAAGTTTGAATGATGTCATTTATTGGGAATTTTATAAAGAAAATATTTTGGAGTTGGACTAGAAGGCTGCGCCTTGTTTTAATTTAGCAAACTACCGGTATATTCAGGTGTAAACACACAAGAAGATTTCAAAATCATTTATTTTTTACAAAATCAAAAACTCACTTTTAAAATTTCTTGATCAATAACAATAACGAAAGTCTTAAAAATATATTGGCTCTGTTTGGGAGCAATGGTGCATAATGAACTCTGGGTTCCTTTTCCCAGTTTCAGGAGCTGTCTCCTGCACAGACTCAGAGCATCAGGGATTGGAGAATGCTGCTCTTGGAAAAAAGCCAATATCTCTCAGCCCAGCCCCTTCTGTGACACAGGGGGAAGGCTCATCTTCTGCTGGATCCAATTCAAAGATCTGGTTGTTGTTTTACAAACTTGACAAAAATGGACAAACTTTTCCTAATTGTAGAAATTCCCAAGGCCTTTTTCCTTTGCCCTTTTATGGCTGCAGAGAGCCAATAAGGTGATCACCTATTATGTGCATAATCATTTGGAACATGGCTATTCTAAAATAGCAATAGCTAACATACTGTTGATCCCTTTTATGTAATCCTGTTCCCGGCCAAGGTGGAGATGGATTTGCTGGGATTTTGGGGGTGGGGAATCACTTTCACTTTTATGGATGTGTTTTATTTGGACTTTACACATACTCACAGCTCATTCCTACTTGTGAGAGGTTTCTTATAACAAAGTGAAACAAGTAAAATTCAGAATCCCGTGACTTCCCCATTATACAGTGTAGAGGGCAACACTATCCTCCCAGTACCACAATATCATAATCTACTTCTCACTATTTCTCATCCCAGTGTCTCCATTCTGTTGTCAATGCCTATCGTGTTTGCATCATCTCCCTGATACACCCCTTCTCCTCTCTGACACAGTTTACACTCTGGTGAAGGCCCTCATTACTTCCCACCTGGATTATTGAAATGGCTTCTCTTGGGTCTGCCTACCTTGAGTCTTTCCTCTCCAATTCATGCTTCATTCAGCTATAAAAGTGCTTTTCCTGAAGCTACGGTCTGAGCATGTCATGGACCCTCACACTGACTCAGTCAACTCCAGTGGCTCCTAATCACCTTCTGTCAAATACTTTTTTGACCTTCAAAGCCCTTCATAACTTAGCCCTTTCCCACTTTTCCAGTCTTCTAAACCTTATTTCCCAACATACACTCTCTAATCTAGTGATAATGGTCCCTAACCAGGGCACTCCACCTCTTGATTCTGAGCATTTTCTCTGGCTGTTTTCTAGCTTGGGATGCCCTCACTCCTCATCTCTACCTACTCTACTCTTCCCTTAAATCCCAATTAAAATTCTGTCTTCTACAGGAAGCCTTTACTGATCCCTCTTGATTCCAGTGTTTCCTCTGTTATTTCCTATATATCCCTATACACGAACTAGTCCATGTTTGTTCATCGTATCATTAGAAAATAAGCTGTTTGAGGGCAGAAACTTATCTTTTGCCTTTTTTGACATCACCAATGCTTAGCACAGTGCCTGGCACATATGCTTAATGTTTACTGAATAGTATCATCTAAGCTGATACATACATCTATGTCTTAGTCTGCATCCTCAATCTGTAATGGATAGCATTTTTATCATTGGTCCTCTGAAGTTATGAATGGTCATTGTTTTGATCATAGTTTTGTAGTTTTCAAAATTGCTTGTTTTCAGAGTGCTGTTATTATTGTAAAAATTATTCTCCTGGTTCTGCTCATTTTATTATTCATCAGTTTATTCTGAGGATCAGACTTATGACCTAGATTGAGCAACATTGAGGGAAGTGATTCCTGAGTGTCAGAGAGAACCTTGACACTGAATACCTTGTACAAGGAAGTTTGTTGGATCCATTTGGAGAGAAAAGTAGCTTGAGGGAGGTGAATATAGATTTTTGAATGGCTAACAGAAGCCTCCAGAGCAGCCGGATGAGATGGGGGGAATACTCTTTAACTTCCTAGCAAGTCTAGGGACAGCCGAGAATGGATTCTAGAGTCAAATTGTTTCCTCTCTAGATTTGAGCAGAGATTTTATCTGGATCCCAGTAGAACGGTTCATTTACATTTCAATGCAATGTATTCTCTGTTCTGCAAAACTTCTCCAATTTCTGTTTGCTACTTTCTTTGATAAAGAGATTTATGGCAATTCATACAGGTCCTTTTTAACACCAGTATTTGGTGGGAAGTGGGCATTAAGTAAAAGCTACCTTCTCCCTAGATTGCAATTGGGAAAAGTTTTTATTCTGAACCTCAAGTACCCTAAAGCAGAGACATTTAAGAGGTAACAGATAGATATGAATTTAGGCCAAAATCCCCTTTGGGAAGAAGAGAATTTGCCTCCCCTCAGTGGACCTGTATCTTACTCGGTTTTCCCCTCCCCACTCCTGGCTAGATAGTGTGATTTTCTCCCTACTTTCATCAAAGGTGGGCTAAAATCCAGCTACCTCTCCATGCCATTCCTGATCATAACTTCACAGACACGTCTTACATTTCCTTTACGTCGTTGGATTTTTTTTTTATTATTCCCTTTAAAAAAATAAGTTTTTTTTCAAAATACATGCAAAGATTACTTTCAACATTCACCCTTACAAAACCTTGTGTTCCAATTTTTTCTCCTCCATTCCCCCCACCCTTTTCCATAGATAGCAAGTGATCCAATATATGTTAAACATGTGCAATTCTTCTATATCTATTTCCACATTTATCATGACACAAGAAAAATCAGATCAAAAAGGAAAAAAAAATGAGAAATTAAAAGAGCAAGAAAACCACAACAAAAAAGTTGAAAAAATTATATTGTGATCCACACTCAGTCCCCACAGGCCTCTCTCTGGATGCAGAAGGCTCTCTTCATCACAAGACCATTGGAACTGGCCTGAATCACCTCACTGTTGAAAAGAGCCATCTCCATCAGAACTGATCATTGTATTACCTTGTTGCTACTGGTTCTGCTCATTTCAGTCAGCATCAGATCATATAAATCTCTCCAGACCTCTTTGAAATCATCCTGCTGATCGTTTCTTACAGAACAGTAATATTCCATAACATCCATATACCAAAACTTATTCAGCCATTCTCCCACTGATGGGCATCCACTCAGTTTCCAGTTTCTTACCACAACGAAAAGGGCTGCCACAAACATTTTTGCACATGTAGATCATTTTCCATTTTTTATTATCTCTTTGGGATATAGACCCAGTAGAGAAACTTCTGGATCAAAGGGTATACACAGTTTGATAGCCATCTGGCATCAAGTTGCTCTCCAGAACGGTTGGATCATTTTATAACTCCACCAACAATTTTTAGCGTCCTAATTTTCCCACACTCCCAGCAACATTTATCATTATCTTTTCCTGTCATGTTAGCTAATATAAGAGTTGTCTTAGTATGCATTTTTCTGATCAATAATGATCTAGAGCATTTCTTATATGACTAGAAATGGTTTTTATTTCTTCATCTAAAAATACCATTGGATTCTCACTCTCCAATGATGTAGCAACTCCATTTCCTGACATTTTACAGAATGTAGAAAGTAGAAAAGTAGAAAAGAAGTAGAAAGTAGAAAGAAACTGAAGTGACTAGCCCAGGCTCACACAGCATTATATGAGATGAGATTCTAAATCATGATATCTGTCCCAAATTTCAGCAATTTTAAAGAGTTTTTCTATTCCATGACGAAGCATTTTTTTTTTGCGTCACTAATTGTAAAATTCTTTTCCAGTGAACTTAAAGTTTACATTAGTTTCAATTTAATGCTACAAATGTTTATCAAGGGTCCATTAGATAGAAGATAGTCACTGTGACCCTTACTAAGTCCTTTAATATGTTTGTCTTGGTTTCTTCAATTGTTTCTCTTCAATACCACCTACCTTCTGGGGTTGTTGTGAAATTTAAATAGGATAATATTTGTAGAAAGCTCAGCCCAGTGCCTGGTAGTAAGTGCTATGTAAGTATTATTACTACTTCTACTATTATCACCACCAGCACAATACTATTTCTACTACTACTGCTGGTGGTACAGTGCTTGGGACACAGAGACAAAGACATTAACAGCCCAAATCATCACAGAGGTTACACTCCACTGGGGAAAAGGGGAAAGATGAGACCCCACAGATGTAAACACAAGCCATTTCACTATGATTCAAAGACATTGACATAATAACCAGAACTGAGTAAAGTTAGGCATATAAAGCAATCGAAAGTCAAAAAACAAAGCAGATCAGACCTAAAGGAAGTTACCAGCCAGGAGAACGATTCAGTAAACAGGAGAAAAGTCACTTACAACCTGCAGCACAAAGGTTTCAAAGGCCAAAACAGTCCTAGCTCTCAAATCATACCCAGAGGAATCCCGATTTTCTACAGGTGAGTCCAATCTTTCTTGCTGCATACACGCATATATATTGTGTGTTTATACTAGAGAAATTTTTAATAAGAAAGAGATCATCACACCTTTCTCTGTGCTGGAAGCCGAGATATACCTTCAGGGGACCTGGCAATTCGGTCTCCAAGGTCACTGGTCCACTGTTTCATGTCACAGACAGCTAAGTCCTATTTGCCGTGAGGCTTTCAAGTTTAAATATGCAGTCACAAACTTGGAGAGGAACGTGTTCAGAGACAAGGACGGCTTCAATTTAGAACTAGTGAGTTTGCAAACTTTTTTTTTTTTTTAAAGCCCTGAAACCTTAGTCCTCATTCTCACGCCAAGTCCTCAAAGTAGAGAACAAAGTCTTTCCTGAGCTTAAACCTTTTACAACCTGGTGTTTTCAAAACTAACAAATGAAGGAGACCAGAGTCAGCTTTCTTGTGGGGGTGGTGTGCGGGGGAGGGGGGACTGGGTGCTAGAGCAGAGCCGGCAGAAACATTGTAGCCTAGGACTGGGAGGTGGATGGGACCCTCGGAGACCCTTTGCTGCAATGCTCTCTCCGTGACAAAATAATACGCGTGGACTAATAAGGCTGGCAATCCTAGAGCCTGGAACATCCGCTCCGCTGTATTCCTGAGGGATGGCAGACTGTCCGTTACTTTAGCCTCTTCCCGGCTGTGAGCCGAGCGGGTGCCTCCCTATTCAGAGGCGCGCATCCACTTACCGGGAAGGTCAGCGCCAAGCCCGGTCCTACCCCCCACCCCACCCCACCCCGCCTCTGTCCCGGGTGTGGAAGGCAGAGTTCCCCGCGGAGCCCCGCGGTGCACGTTTCCCGAGAGTTTTGTGTCCCCAGGGGCTTAGGAAGGGTGAGGAGCGCCCTCGTCCCTCAGCCCGACTCTCCTCCGGTCCCTTGGGATTCAGGCAGCTCCCAGAGCTTCCCGGTGCCTCGCTCGCTCCGCCTGGGGCCACCCCGCCAAGGGCACCTGGGGCGGAAGGTTCGCGTAACCTCGAACCCGATCCTCCCCCGACCGCGGGGGTGCGAGCCCGAGCTCCCCTCCCCGTGCCTTCTGGGCCCGTGGCGCGCTCACCTGGCTACAGTCAGGGCTTGCACCTGAGCGCCCGCGGGGTGCCGGATGCGGGATGAAGGATGCGGGATGCGCTCCCAGGTAGGACCGCCCCGGCTGCCCCCGGGGCCGGCTACGCGGGCAGCTGCACTGGCTTTGTAGGCGGTATCCAAAGCGGTCGCCCGGAGCCCCTCCCTCCCCCCCCGCCCCTTCAGACTCCGCCCCCCGTCCCTCCCCTTCCCCGGGTGCGCCGCACCCCTACCTCCCGGTGGAGCCGTCGCGGCCGAGGGGCCGGAGCCGCGACCGCGGGCACGGCCACTGGCACTGACACAATCACGTGAGCCCGGGAAGGGCCGCGGCCGCCTCCTTCCCGGAGAGAGCTTAGCGGGCACCGAAACGTGCCAGCCTTCCAGCTGGACTGGGGGGTCCTGGCTGCTGTTGGCCCACCTGCTGGGGAGCCCCGCCCAAGCTTGGGGACTTAATTATTGGCTGGGACGGCTGAGGGATTGGGAGTGGGGGGGGGGGGTCGGCGGGGAGAGAAGAGGGTTGGGGGCGGGGAAGAAGTAGTGGACGAAGAGGGAGAAGAGACTTGGGAAGGAGAAGTTGAAATGGGAGAATATCTAGCCGGCGTGGGGGTGGGGGCTAATAGAGTTAGTCCCCCAGCCTTGTTCTTGAGCCTCCCAGGACAGAGCTGCTTCTTTGAGCCTTTGGGGGTTTTCCGGAGTTCTGGCTCAGTTTTCTTAAAGACCATTCCAGCTCGATTTCCACGGATCACTTAACAATAGGGGTCAGTGTCAAGGCTTGGCTCTCTAATCCAGGGATCCAAGGAATGTTTTCATCTCCCAGCTCCCGTGATATCATTAACCACGTATCAGCTGCTTCCATCTTGGTAGATTACAACTGTCAACCATTAAGACAGACCTCCTGGGTTAACCTTCATCCTTAACTGCTCATAACTCAAGTGTCATTACCCTCTCCCTAATTGTCTTTGCAGTAAACAACATAAATTAGAATTAACTTTTAATTAAAAAAAAATTAAAAGCCAGAATGTTAATGTTGTTAGCACCCGACTTCCATGTGGGCAACTCTTGATTCCTCTGAGTCAGTGATCATATAGATCTTTCTTTTGTCATTAATTCAGGGATTTTGAGCTAGAAATGGACTTTTGAGCCATCGAGTTTAAGCCCCAGACTTTATAGATCAGACTCTTAAGAGGTGAGGCCCAGAGAACCGAGCTGAAGCTGTGCGCAGGGATCTTTTAGCGATCATAATTCAAACTGAAAGGGCTTTTGATTTCTAGGCCACTTTTACAATCAGCAAACAGTCCTCTCTCACCCTTGTATTCCAGCTTTTTTTTTTTTTTTTTTTTTTTTTTTTAAACACTGATGATCAGGAGGATGATTTAAGAGGGGCCTAGAGAGACTTACATGAACTGATTGTAAGTGAAACAAGTAGAATTACATCATTGTACATAGCAACAAGATTATACAATGATCAGTTCTGATGAAGGTGGTGCTTTTCAACAATGGGATAATTCAGGCCAGTTCCAATGATCTTGTGATGAAGAGAGCCATCTATACCCAGAGAAGAGAGACTCAGGGTTTGAGTTGGATCACAACAGAGTATTTTCACTCTTTCTGTAGTTATTTGCTTGCATCTTGTTTTCTTTCTCATTTTTTCCCTTTTCCATATGCTACATATTTGTGGAAATATGTATTAAAGAATTGCACGTTTGACCAAAAAAAAAAAAAACTTTCTTAACATAACAAATATTAAATTTAATGATCACTTCCACTTGTGTAGGACAGCAGTATAAGTTTGAATATAAATTGGTTTATCCCCTACAGCCTGCATTTTCTTTTTGAAATTTAAAATAAATTGAACATGTAACATTCAAAACCCAGCAGTCTTGCTTCCTCTTGCTGCAGGGATTTTTTTTCCTATTCATTAGCATTTTCATCCTGTGGACAGGAAGGGGGGAAATTGAAATAAAAAAAAAAATCTGACTTTCTTTTAAGAGCTCAGAGAAAAGCCTGGCAAGGAAGAAGATTGCAGTAATTAACACCCAAGCATAATTTTACATTCTCATTTTAGACAATCATCTGTTTTGCCTGGTTTTCATTATTTTGGATAAAGGCACTAGAGGTGTCTCTTAATGCTTCTTAAACATGTGGTCCATTTAATTTCAATGGAGACAGTATTTTCCTTGCAAATTATTTTGTCAATAAAAAGACTTTCTACACTGATTGAACTTAGAGGCCTTATTAATCAGGGAAAAAAAAGGAAGAAACACCTTACTCTAAAGATCTTGGGTGTAAATCATGCCCAATTGTTACTGCAATAGAAATAATCTTTGAGAGTGAGATCATAAATCTGAGTTGGACAGTTCCTTAGAGGTCATAGCATCCAGCTTTCCACTGAATGAAGGTATCCTGACATTGACAATCTAGCCCTTGATAATTTGGTCCTGTGTCTGCTTCAATATTCCAGTAATGGGAGCTCCCTAGTTGCTGAAACAGCACTTTCTGCTGTTGGACAGCTCAACCTCTAAAGAGTTCTTTAGCTGCCAAAATCTGACTTCCAGAAATTTCCATACATTTGTATACTTCTGTCCTCTGGAGCTCCAGGCAATGATTAGGGCCACTATTGTCCCCCCACCTTCAGCACCAGACAGCTATCTAGTTTCCCTACCTAAGCCTAATTTCTTTTAAGCTAAACAAACAGCCCTGTTTCCCTCAAGAGTCATCCTTCCAAGTCATCACTCCCTGAATTCTCTCTAGTTTTTTCAATGCCCTTAAAACTGGTGGTGGGAACTAAATATAATATTCTGATTATGGCCTAATTGTGGGATTCTTCATTGTCTTGTCGAGACCCCCTTTATTCATAGACAACAGTTTCCTAAGAATCTTTAATATTGTATGAGAACACTGAGCTAAGGAGATGTAATCTTGTATCTGTGTTGCATAGATTTTTTTTTCCCTGAGCATGCTTTTACATAAGAAACAACAAAGCAGGGGCTTGGCTTTAACCTGGAATCATGATCCCCGATTAGTCCAGTGGAATATTTTGAGCACATGTCTGATGTGGCCACTAGACAATGAATACCCACTCAGCAGTACTTCCTAGAACAAACAAGGAATGGAGACCTGGGTATTTAAATCCAAGTTTGTTTATCCAGAGCACTTGTCCTTAGGCCAAGTGCTTTTTTTTTTTTTTTTCAAGATAAATGATTGAAGGAAGAAAGCATGGTTTTATATTCAGACATTGTAGTGAAAAATGCTATTACAAGGAAGATTGCCTGTTGTGATGAGGAAAAACACTGGGCTATGAGGAGACAACAGCAGCAACAAATGTATGTACAGAACACTGTTAAATACAAGGAAAGATGAACAACATATTTTTAATTATAAAAGTCATTTTTATTATGAATTTAAGCATCAATAAATAGAAATATTTTAAGTGAAAAGGGATACAAAAGAGTTTTACATGTTAAACTATGAACATTTTACATAGTTTAAAAGCATTTATTAAACTTAACTTGATGATAACAAAACTACCTTTATCTCTTCCAAAGTTCCTTCTTTTCTACATATTTTTAATAGTTTCATTAATACTCTTATCTTTCCTTTCTCTTTTACCTTCCCTTCATATAACTTTTCTCCTTGTGATACCTTGTCTTTTCTCAACAGGATCACTATCTGAGATATAATTGATATAAGTAACCATTCCTGCCCTCACACAGTTTATGGCCTACTAAGATATCAGTAAATTGGTAAATAGTTTTCATATAAATATATAGAATAGAATAGAATAGAATAGAAGCTCTTTGAGCATGTGGACTGTTTTCCTTTTGTTTTCTGTCCCCAGATGGGGATGTATCCCCATCCTAATATGGTGCTTACCACATAGTAGGCCCTTAATAAATGTGTTGATTGATTAATTCTGCAATATTGTGTAATAAGTTCATTCTAAACCTAGTTCCAGTGCCAGGCCAACCACCTCCTACATAAGACCTGCCATCATTTGTTATTGTTTCCCACTTCCTGAAATTTCCTTTGTCTTTTTCCTCTCTATATGCATGCTGTATAGAAGGGACCTGCAAAGCTTACTTCAATTTTAGCTTTTTTTAAAGGAAAAGTAAGAAATGGGACTGATTAATCAGTTTTGTCATGTATCACCAACTCTAGAAATAAGACTAGTCAATGAGAAGGTTGGAGCTGTTGACTTCTTCATTGTTTGTGCCTTTCTTGCCTACTGCTTGTGCCATTGATCAATTTTTGATTTTTTGATCAAAATTTATCTCAATACAAAGGTCAAATATTAATTGGCTGGTCCTCTTAAAATTAATCATATTAATTTTACTCTTAGACGTAAATTTATTGCTAGAAGAGAACACAGAAGACAGAGGATCATAGATCTATAACTGGTTGAGACTTAAGAGACTTGAAAATCCAATCCTTTCATTTGACAGGCACAGGGAGAAGTGATTTACCCGAACTAAGGGGCTACAGTAAGATTGAAAATGTAACTTCCTGACTTCAAGTCCAGGATTCTACATACTATAGCACATTGCCTTATCTAGACCTATCTTCTCCTTTTACAGAGGAAAATGAGGTCCACAAGGTCATGCATGTGGGAAGTAACAATGGAAATTTGCACCCAGATCCTGTGACTCCAAGTTTGGCCCCCTCTCTCCTATCCTATGCTGTGTCCAGAATCTAGATGGAAAGAATCCAGCACTGTCTTATTGTGTGGATTTGGCTAGAAGTTTTGCTTTTCTTGGCAAATACAAGTTAGAGAGGAGAGGCCCTTCATGGCAGCATCTGTCTGTTCCCACACATACATGAACCAGCTGGTCCATAAATGTACATTTCACCCAGACTGTTCCTGAAATTATGTGCCCTGTGAAACAGGGGGAGTTCCAGCTTGCCATAAAATCTTGATTAATCACAAAATGAACACATCTCTAGAAAACGGTGAATGGAATAGTTTCTGAATGTTTGTTTGGATGGAGATGGGAAGGGATCACAATCTAACTGACCATCAGTCAATGCCATTGGTTTATCTTAGTCAGGAGCTAAACAGAGTGAGAGAGAGAGAGAGACAGAGAGAGAGAAAGAAGGAGGAGGAGGAGGAGAGGAGAGGGGGAGAGAAAGAGATTTTTCTGGGGAATGATGAAAAAAAATCAGTAAGAGTCAAGCATCCAGAAAACAGGTATAGATTGGGGCCTATTATTGTTTAGTATAGTTAGTTACCATTCATAGATGATATCTCTTTTAAAAAGTCTGCTTATAAAAAATACAAATAATAGAAGCATTTCTTAACAGTGCTCAAAGTAATAGCAAATAAAATGCTAGAGCATATTGTAACAATAATCTAGTTGTCCATATGGCTTTTCCCAGCTACAGTTTTTATGGTCCTCAATGTGGGATCTTTATTCTTTTATGGGAGAATAAAGGTTTTCTTTTCCCCTGGGGCATAGAGTTACTTTGCAATTTAGCTATGAAAATGGGGCTAGATGGTTTTTATATGTTATCCCTAGGACACTCTTGTTTATCTGAAACTTCCTCCTTCCCCTAACTCCTAGTAGAATGTAAGACCCTTGAGGGGAAGATCTGATTTTGTTCTTTATTTGGGTGACCCCAATGCCTAGATCATAGTACACTTAAGGTCCATTTTATTGAATTGAATCCCCCCTACAATTTATTTTGTCTGTAGATTCCATTTTGAGTTTGCTTGCTGCTCCCAATGACAAAACCCTTAGGATTTATTGTTGATATGCAAAGGGACAGTGATTTCACAAGCAGAGGAAATTTCTGGTGAGGGAACCCTTTCTGTGTATGCAGATTGCAACCTGTTTTGCTAGTGCACAGACTCTTGAATTTAGGAGGAGCCTTAGAATCATTGGCTCATAGGTCTAAAGCTGGAAAAGTGCTCAGATCATCCAATCTTCCATATAATAGATGTAGATACTGCTGTTCACAGAGGTTAGGACTTGCTCAAGGTCATCTAAGTAATAAGTGCCATAACCAGAATTTGAACCCAATTTGCAACTGAAAATTCATTGAAAGATTTGATCCTAAATGTAGCACTCCATCCTTTACCCAGCTTTTTTCCACCATGCATCTTAGAGAATTGAATGATTTATTCCAGATCAGATGGATAGTAAATGTCAGAGAGTAGGTTTGAACCCAGAACTTCCAAGCCTAGCCCTTCCTCCATCATACCATATTGCCTCAAATGTTCATAGATTATTTTTTAAGGCTTTGTTAAATAATGTGTTGGATAAGACTTAACTGCAGTCTGTATCTTTGAAGCATGGCTGGATTTTAAGGATTATTGTTTTAGTGCTAGAAGGAACTTCAGAGCTTTCTCCTTTCCATTTTTTTTTCTGTGAAGGAAACTAAATCCTAGTGAAGTTAAATGCCTTGCCTATGGCTATATGGGTAATAAGTGGTGGAGCTGGAATTCCAACTCCACGTCTCTGACTTTGAATTCCCCACTCTTTTTCTGCATCTTGCTAGTAGATTTTTATGTGGAATTTGGAAATTTCGTTGTTATGCCTATTAACATCAGTGCAAGGTAATTTGATGAATGCTGAATGAATTTGCACCAGAGTGCCCAGGAATCCAACCTGATGAAAATAAAACTTTACAGGGGAATTTATGAAATCAATTTGAGATGCCTTTCCTAATAAAATGCTGAAGATCTAAAGGAGTGAAAATATATTGAGAAAATATTCAATAAAACTACATTGAATGTCACCTCAAGAATAGTCCAAATGCAATTTCTTCTAGGAGGAAAGTAACGTTACTTATTACCTGAGCATCCAGAGAATCTTACCACTAATTGGCAATCTTTCTTTGGCTTGGACTCAGTATTGTGGAAGCAGATATAGAGCTGGGGTTGGGGCAGGGGGAATAAAAAGTCTTCTAGACCATCCTCCTTCATTTTACAAATGAAGGAAGTGAGTCAGAGTCAGGGACTTGTCCAGGTTGCATTAGGTGATATGGATTTGATTAACTATCACCTTTTCTCTTACAAGGGTGTCAACAGTAATGGAAACTACAACAGTGAGGGCATATAGAATTATCCCTTCTATATCATATATTTGCTTCCCTGGCCATCCAAAAAATCCTTGTAAAATTTTTTGGCCCTTTCTTGATACCAGAGAAGTCTGGTTTTGTTTTGTTTTTTCGTTTTTTTTAATGGGGTCTTTCCAGTACTTTATTGTAAAATTGAGATTAAATTTTTGACTATAGGTCATTCCTGGGCTTTTACGTGTTGTTGCAACTTCCCCAACACTCCCCTCAAATTTCCATTTGATTTAATATGACAATTGGGAATATCTTGAAACCTGATGGGAAAAGTTACTGTGATAAAGAAAAGATAACTTCCCTGTCTTTCATTGTATTTGATCTTACAAATGCATTGGATCATTGGAACATCTTTCCTAGGGTCTTATAAATTGTATTATTACATAAAGGAGACATCTTATCTAGAGAGAACCATCAAGATTATATTTTGAAAACCTAACAGGAGAGACCTAGCCCATCTTTTGAGGAGTCTTCAAATTTTTGTTGTTATTATTCAAACAGATTTTTTGAAATTCCTTATAAAAGTGAATTTTTACTCTGAAAACTATTTAACAAAAGAATAAAAAAAGAAATGGTATATATAACTAATTGTATAATCTGGTTATTTAACATTATTCATTATTTATTTATTAAATAGATTTATTAATTATTTATTAAAAGAAAGGCTATAGGTTTCAATCAATCAATCATCTGGTATTTATTAAGTAAGTACCTACTATGTACCAAACACTGTGTTAGGGGCTGGGGATACAAATACAAAGAATGAAACAATTTCTATTCACAAATAATTTATATTTAAAAATATTTAGCATTTTATTTTTACCCAATTGCATGTAAAATCCTTTTTTCACATTTATTTTCAAAACTTTGAGCTCCCAATTTTCTCCCTTTCTCCATTCCCATCCCTTTGTTGAGAATGCAAGCAATTCGATGTAGGTTAAACATATGTAGTACAAAACATATTCTCATATTGGTCATGTTGTTTAAAAAAAACATATCAAAAAACTCTCACCCCAACCTTCAAGATAAATAAACTTAAAAAAAAAGTATATTTCAGTCTTCATTCAGACACTATCAGTTCTTTGTCTGGATTTGGAGAGCATTTTTTTTAATCTTAAGTCCTTAAGAGTTGTCTTGGATCATTGTTGAGAATAGCCAAGTCATTCATAGATGATCATCTTACAATACTGCTGTTACTCTGCATACAGTACATTTCATTTTGCATCAGCTCATAAAAGTCTTTCTAGATTTTTCTGAGAGCATCCTGCTCCTTTCTTATAGCACAATAATATTCCATCACAGTCACAGAGCATAGTTCATTCCTCAATTGATGGACATTCTATGTATTTCTAACTCTTTACTACCAAAAAAAAAAGAACTGCTATAAATATCTCCATATATAAAGATTCTTTTTCCTTTTTTAAAAATCTCCTTTTGGAATCAGACCTAGTATTGATGCTGCTAAGTCAAAATGGTATACACAGTTTATAAACCTTTGGGCAAATTCCAAATTGTTCTAGAGAGTGGTTGAATCAGTTCACAGCTCTACCAACAATGCATTAATACCTCATTTCCCTCCACATGTCCTCCAACATTTGTCATTCTCCTTTTCTGTCCTAGTAATGAATCTAATAGGTATGAGATAGTACCTCAGAATTGTTTCATTTGTATTCTTCCAATCAATAGTGATTTAGAGTACCTTCTCGTATGACTATAGATAACTTTGAATATTTCATCTGAAATCTGTTGATATCTCTTGATCATTTATCAATTGGATAAGCTTTTTATAAATTTGACTGACTTCTCTATATATTTGAGTATTGAGGCCTTTCTCAGGAAAACTTGCTTCAATTATTTTTTTTGCTAAATGATTACTAAATGTATTTCCCTCCATCCCATTCTCCCACCCCCATTTATTCTATTCTCTCTTTCCACTTACCTAGTACCTCTTCAGAAGTGTTCTGCTTCTGACTACCTCCTCCTGCAATCTGTCCTCCCTTTTAGCACCCACCCTTCCCTTATGGTCTTCTCTGCCTATTTTCCTATAGGATAAGACAGATTTCTATAACTAGTTGAGTATGTATGTTATTCTCTCTTTGAGCTAATTCTGATAAGACTAAGTTTCACTCACTACCCCTGTTCCACTCTCCTCATCTTCCGCTCCACTTCCCTCATCTTCTATTCCACTATAAAAGCTTTTTCTTTTATATGAAATAATAGCCTTTCCCTTTCTTCCAATGCATTCTTCTTTCTAAACACTTAATTTTACTTTTTTAGATATTATCTCTTCATATTCAGCTCACACTTGTGCCCCACCTTCCTAACTGCACTAATAATAAGAAACGTTTTCTGTTACAAGTATCATCTTCTAATGTAGGAATGTAACAGTTTAACACTATTAAGCCCTTTATGGTTTCTCTTTCCTGTTTACTTTTTTATTCTTCTTTGGAGTCTTGTATCTGAAAGTCAAATTTTGTCTTCAGCTCTTATCTTTTCATCATCCTTGAAAAATCTCTATTTCATTGAAAGTTAATTTTCATCTTGAACAATTATACTCAGTTTTGCTGAGTTGAAGACTCTGGGTTGTAGTCCTAACTTCTTTGCCTTCTGGGATATCATATTCTGAGCTCTCCCATCCTTTAATGGAGAAATTGCTAAACCTTGTATCATCCTGATTGCGACTCCACAATATTCGAATTGTTTCTTTCTGATTGCTTGCAACATTATCTTTTTGACTTAGGAAGTCTGGAATTTGGCTATAATTTTCCTGAGAGTTTTCATTGGGTGATTTCATTCAGGAGGTGATGGGTGAATTCTTTCAATTTCTATTTTCCTTCTAGTTCTAGAATATCAGGGTAGTTTTCCTTGATAATTTCTTGAAAGATGATGTTTATATTTTTTCTTTGATCACGGCTTTCAGGTAGTTCAATAATGTTTAAATTATCTCTCCTAGATCTATTTTCTAACTCAGTTGTTTTTCTAGTGAGATGTTTTACATTGTCTTCTGTTTTTTGGATCTGTTTTGTTGCTTCTTGATTTCTTATAAAATCATTAGCTTCCATTTGCTGAATTCTAATTTTTAAGGAATTATTTTCTTCAGTGAATTTTTGTGCCTTTTTTTCTCATTTGACTAATCCTGCTTTTCAAGGCATTCTTCTCTTCATTGGCTTTTTATATCTCTTTTCCCATTTGCCCTCGTCTTCTTTTTAAGGTGCTATTTTCTTCAGCATTTTTTGTGTGTGACTCCTTTACCAACCTGTTGGTTCTTTTTTCATGATTTTCTTGTATCACTTTCATTTCTTTTCTCAAATTTTTCCTGTATTACTTGATTTTCTTTTCTTTCTTTCTTTCTTCTTTTTTTTTGGCAAGGCAATTGAGGTTAAGTGACTTGCCTAGTAAGTATTAAGTGACTGAGGTCAGATTTAAACTCAAGTTCTACTGACTCCAGGATCAGTGCTCTATCTACTGCACCATCTAGCTGCCTTCATTTTACTTAATTTTTAAAATGATTTTAGAACTTTTCCATAGCCTGAGACCCATTCATATTTTTCTTTGAGGCTTTGATGTTGGAGTTTTGACTTCGTTATCTTCTGTATGTCTTGATTTTTCTTTTCTCCATAATAACTATCTATGGTCAGAAATTTTTCTGTTGTTTACTCATTTTTCCAGTCTATTTCTTGACTTTTATTTCATCATTATAGTAGCATTCTACTTCCAGGGTGGAAGGCGTATTTTCCCAAACTTCAGGGATTTTGTGCAGCTGTTTTCAGAACTACTTCTAGGGATCTATAAGTTTTCAGTTCTTCCAAGGTGATGTGATCTAAAGAGAGTTGTGCTTCTACTCTCCTGGTCTTTGCTCTGGTCTGTGTGTGACCACACCCCTTTTTCTACCTTGAAAATGGGGCATGGACCCTGGTTTCACTGCAGTTGTAAGCTCTGGTATATTACTGCTCCTCCTTGCCCTGGTACTGCCACCAGGATTGCAACCTAGATCCTAGTATAGGCAAAACAACAGAATCCTGCTTCAGTGCTATCAAAGAGATCCCTGCAATCTCTTTCTGACTGTTTGTCAGACCCCCTTACTGTCTATGGGCTGAGAGCTCTGGAAGTGCTTGCTGGTGCAGTAGCTCCCAAGGCCTGATTTTTATTTGCATTCTTATAATAGACCTTTCCTGCCAACCTTCTGAAATATCTTTGGCTGGAAAATTATTCCATACCCTCCTTTTGTGGGTCCTGCCACTTTAGGAATTGATTTATGGCATTATTTTAAAGTGTTTGGAGAAGTTTGGGGTAGATTTCAGATGATTTGCCACCTTCTCTCAGCCGTAAGGAATTTATATACTAAGGGAGGCAATAAGTCATACATATATCCATACATATATATTAATTATAAATACACACACATATAAAACATAATATATCATGATAAAAGTGTAAAATTAATAAATGAAAATTCATACTAAGCTACAAATGAATGCTAATTTGATAATATTTAAGTAGTTCAGAAGGGAGACCACTGGAAGTTGATGAGATCAGGAAAGGGTCCAGAAGGAGGGGAGTGCTTGGCCTATATCTATAAGAAAAAAGAAAAGATTCAATGAGATAGAGTGAGGAGGGAGGGCATTCTAGGCATGAGTGACAGTCAGAGCAAAGGCATGGAGACCATAGATGGACTGTTGCATATAAGGAACAGTAAAAAGAACCATTCTCGCTGGAAATAGAGTATGTGGAAAGGAGCAAAATATAAGAAGAAAGGGCAGGTAGGAAGGGGTTAGTTTGTAAAATGTTTTAAATTCAAATGAGAGATTATAATTGATCCTGAAGGTGATAGGGAGCCAAGGACTTTATGAGTAGATGGGGAAGATTTATGGTAAAAAGAATTATGTTGGCAGCTAAATAAAACATGAACTGAAAGAGGGAGATACTTGAGGCAAGGAGAGAATTGAATTCAGCACCAATTCCATCAGAAGTTCTTTGGACTTTTCTTTGCTGCATTTCTTAGTGCATGTGATTCTTACCACTCTATAAGACTTGACAAAAGAAGAAATCCATGAAAAGAGCCCATAGAGCATGTCATCAGAGGAAATTTGTCATACAGCAAGAGGAAGGATGATCAGTGTGGACAGATTCTATTCTCCATTGGAATCCTCCAGATAACAATAAAACGTGAGTAAGGCCCTCAGAATATTGGGTGAAGTTTTGGGTAATTTCTGGGAGACCATGGTCATAAGTTCATGGTTGGGCAAGCGTGGATGGATCACAATGTACATCTTTGGAAGGAGCATCCATATTGGTAAGCAGTAATAATCAACCGCCAGATTGGCCAAGGGTATGCATCCCTTTAATTTCCATTCTGTATCATATCATATATATTCTCCTTTGTAATAGTTCTTTGAATTTTTCATGTTTATCATTACATATGATATATTGTAAGAGGTACTGCAGTATAGGATACTCACGTCCAATTGATGGGGGTGAACCCTGAAACTGTATCCCCTTTAATCCATAAAAGAAGGGTGATTCAGGGTCTCAGGCTCTTCCCTGAGAAAAGCATACCTTTCCCAGACAATGCCCTCCCTAAGTTAAGTGGTCTCATTCAGTTGGAGATCTTGGCCTGATAGTCCTATTGAGTGGCTCAAAACTCCAAGATAAGTCATCTCTTTTCAACTGGCAATCTAAGCTCTGGGCATTGAAACATTGAAGGAATCTCATTCAATTTTGAATTGAAGCCCAAGCCTCAGACTGCTAATAAAAGACAACTCTGAACCTTGAATCTTCGCAGAAGTCCTGAACAGGATTATGCTTGCCAAGGAAGCTGCCTTGGCAAGCTGTTCTGCCAGGACTCTTGCCTACTGTGAAGCTATTCTCTTCTCAGTGTTACCCTTTGCCATTTCCCTAACAGGACCTTTTGACTGAGAAGTCTGTCTTCCCAACAGGCTGGGTTCTCAGTACCAATAAAAATCCCTTTTGCCATATAGATTTTCAGGTTTGTTAATTCTTATGCATTGGACCTGCACCGACCAGAGGGGATTCCCCACCCCAATTCTCATACCTCTTCACTACTACGAACCTCATCATTTGCACCTCATCACAATTTACATAGAAATGGGGCACTAGTCATGTGTAAAGTGGCATATTGGCTCAGAAAACCACGTATTAAAATTATTTATGTTTTGTTCTATTTTGATTTATTTTTATAAAAATCTCTCAATTCCATTTTAAACTGATTCTTGAGGTACTCAGTAGTGCTGTGAACCACATGTCACTGTTTGCCTCTTTGGAATGGACAGAGATCTGCCTTTGGAGCTTGGAACACCTGAGTTCTTCAATGCCCATAACTTACAGAGAAGAAAGCATTGATTTGCATGGGTATAGAGAGTTTTCTCAGATAAGAGTTTTACTTGTCAGTGAAATCAGAGACACAGTCCCTATCTCTGCAGTAATATTACATTCACATTATAATTTACTTAACTGTTTCCCCATTGGGGGCTTATAGATTGTTTTTAGGGGGCAGCAAGATGGTGCAGTAGATAAAGTGCCCTGCCTGGAGTCAGGAAGACATCTTCCCGAGTACAAATCTAACTTCATATACTCACCAACTCCATGTCACTTAACTCTGTTTGCCTCAGTTTCCTCTTCTGTCAAATGAGCTGGAGAAAGAAATGACATATCATTCTACAGCTCTGCCAAGAAAACTCCAAATGGGGTCATAGCGAGTTGGACAAAACTGCAAATGATTGAACAACAAAGCTTGTTTCTAACTTCTTGTTATGACAGTGCTGCTGGGGATATTTATTTCCAGATGGACATTTTCTTTCTGTTAATAACCTCTTTGGAGTATGTGTCCTAATAGTGAGATTGCTGGGTTGGGGCTTTGTCCGATTTTGTACAATTTATCATATAACTTTTAAGTCCCAGAAGCTATTGATCCCTATCACTGTTAATGCCCTCCCCTCCCCTCCTGAAAGTGCTTGGTTATATATTTTTTCTGCTCATAAATGTGTGCTGGTAGTTTCCATCTCACAAGATGTAAAAGCTCCACAGGGCAGGGCAATTTTTCCCTTCTTTGTATGCATTGTTCCTGGCACATAATAGGTGCTTAAAATATTTATGATTGAATAAGTGAAGGAGAGGTCAAGGAGGCAGAGAGATCAGTGTGTGAGGAGCTCAATTTCTATGTGAGATTAAAAAATAGAAGTGACAACTAAGGTCCCTTGTTATTTTAGAGTTCTTGGGACAAGTTTACATTTCTATATGAATCTTCTCTGGACCCCTAACCCTCCCAAACCAACCTAGCATTGTGCATGGCACACAGTAAGCACTTAATAAATGTTTGTTGATGGATATATCAGCTTCAAGCTCAGTGTATATAGTTGGGATTTAATAAGTACTTAATAAATCATTTAATCACCTTATTTTTAGCCATCTAGATCCATCAAAAGATTATTGGCATTAAAAGTGTGTGGGACAAGTACTAGACACCTTTTCCCAAATTAACTAATTAGAGACATCTTCAGGTACAGAGAGAAAGCATTTATTTAATCCCTGCAGGGAGTGGCCCAACCACTAGCCTAAGAGCCATCCCAATTCGCACCATGTGCTCCTGAACTTGACCAGTCAGAAATAGAACAGCCGGTTAAATAGGAAAAGACCCAAGCCTTTTCATCGGATAGATTAAAAGGATGTAACCATCCTTGACCAATGTCACCAATATTGTCTGCCTCCCACAGGTCACATCATTTCCTGAAACTTCCTGTCACCTGCAACCCAAGGTTCAAGACTTGGGAATAGGGATCATGTGACCCAGGTCCAGTCTCAATACTGAGAAATTCTTTATCCAATCATTCCCATTAAAAAAAAAGATGGATGTAACTATTAGGGGGTCTTTGGGGTATCATAGAAAACACTGCAGAATTCTAAAAATCTAAGCCATTCTTTACTTCTATGGACTGATGTATTAATGCATTTTTCATCTGACTATATCTTTTAGTCTGTACAACAGATATTTGATTTTTCCTGCAGAGATTGCAAGGGTAATCTCTTCTAAGGCTATAGACATCATTGAAGAAGTCCTGACATATTTATTCTGGAACTTGATGAAAGAAGTATATGCCATCCAGAAATAAGGAAACTTTTTATTATACGTGTTAATAACCATCAACAAAAGGATTCAAATAAATAAAATAAGTTCATAATAAAATGACAAATTACAAATTATTTATAAATGACTAATAGGAATAAGTATAGGTAAATATGTATTTTAAGAAAACAATATTGATAGCATCATTTTGCTTTTGTGTCTTCTTCCTATTGTGTTATCTTCCATGAAGATTTAATTGGGTTATTATTTTTTAATGATTATTAATGATTCTATTCTCTTCACTATTCATCACTTGCTATGTTTTTTTCCATATTTTTCCATTCTTTATAGTAATAATTGCTTATTTGTACAATTTTAAATCCATTACATAGAAATGACAATTTATTTGGCAATTTGCAAATCATTGAACATAAAAGATAGTTTCCAGGTTTTCGTTATTAAAAATTTACCCAATTTCTCAATCCTGCTCTTTGTCTGCAGAGATCTATCTCAAAATTTGGTTACAAAACTCTTTGTAGCAGTTGTTTATCCTTTTCTTGTTTTGTGCTAATGCAATTGGAGCTAAGTGACTTGTCCATGTGTCACACACAGCTAGGAAGCGTTAAGTGTCGGAGGCCAGATTTGAAGTTGAACATTATTGATTAGAGAAATGCAAACTAAAACATTTTTGAAGTACCAACTCATACTTATCCAATTAGATAACATGATAGAAGAGGAAAATGACAAATGTTGGAGGGCCTGTAGGAAAATGAAAACACTAATGCATTGTTGGTAGAGTTGATTCAGTCATTTTGGAGAGCAATTTGAAATTATGCCCAAAGGTCTATAAAATGATCCATATCCAGAAATACCACTTCTAACTTTCCAAGAGTTCAAAAAAAGGGAAAAGGACCTTTATGTACAAAAATATTTATATCAGTGTTTTTTTTTTTTGTGGTGGCAAAGAACTGGAAATTGAGGGGATGCTCATCATTTGCAGAATGGCTAAAAAAGTTGTGGCCTTGGTGTTCAAGGGGAACCTCAAAAAGGTTGGGGTTCCAGATCAACATCATGTAGTGTCTCAAAAGAATTTTCAGGCTTGGAACCATTGCCAAGTCAAGGTGCAAAGTTTATTATAATTGCAATGCCAGTTAGAATGGGCTAAGTTCCAAAAGAAGTTAGCAAAGAACCAGGGGCAAAAAAGATAAATTTAGAGGAAAAAGTTAGAGAAATCAGGTGCTCCATGTCACTGATATGCTAATTTTATGGCTTAGAGGAGTGGTCTGGTTCTGACTTTGTGGGCAGGTGAAATACCCATAATTCTCTGGACAGAACTGAGGAGAGGACCTTCTGGAGGTGTGTTTTTCGGCCTGTCAAGTGGCAAACACCCAATTTTGTTCTGGCTCCTATACCAGCTTTAAACAACTCATTATTGTTGCTCATTAGTCTCAGAAACTCTTACCACCGACCAACAAGTTGTTATGTGACAGCTAGCAATATTTATGGCCATAGCATTCTGGTCAGATTGAAATATATTATTTTTAACTAGATCACTCCCAAGGCCAGGTGGTCGTAAGGTTATTGCTACATCTCTCCTGGAAACTGCACCACATCAATGGTATATGATTGTAATGAGATATTATTATGATATAAAAATACTGAACAGATGATTTTAGAAAAATCTGGGAAGACAAGTAAACTGATGCAATGGAAAGCTTACATAGTAACAGCAACATTGTGTGACGATCAACTATGAATGACAACTATACAAGTCTGAAGAACTTATGAAAAAGATTATACAACTCTAGAGCAAAACTGCTGGAGTCTGAATGTAGGTTGAAGCATATTTTTTCACTTTTTTTGCAGCATGGCTAATATAGATCTGTATTTTATATGATTTCACATACACACATATATTAGATTAATATCACTTGCTTTCACAATGGATGGGGGAGGACTGGAAGGGAGGGAAAGTTTTTGAACTCAAATTTAAAAAAAAGAATGTTAAAAATAATTAAATGAAAAAAAATTAACTTACCTATTATTTAAAAATAGCATTCTTAAATTAATATCCTAATAGTGGGATAGCTGGGTCAAAGGGAACAAACAAATTTGTAATGTATATTTCTAGATTGCTTTAGAAAACACACATATACACACAGACAGAGCTTTGTATCTCCACTGATAATGCAATGGCATCTGTCTTTCTTCAATCCTAGAATCTTGAACTTCAGGTTTCATTATTGTTGCCAATTTGATGAGTGACATCTCAAAATTACTTTTGAGTTATGCTACATTTCTCAAATTATTTTAGGGTGTGAACAGTTTTTCAATTTTTCTAACAACTTGTGTTGCTAGAAAGTAAACCTCAAATTAAAATCCTTCCTTTGTTGTTAAACACTAAAATAGGACTTATTCTTGATATTTTAAATCCTGACTAAATCTTGCCACCTTTTGTTGATCTGTTCTTGAGGCTAGTTTAGATTTCATATTCATCTAATATTTTTCTCATTTTTTCCATATACACATATATAAATTTTATATTATATTTTATATTACTATATAATTATCATTAATCTATAATTATAACTATATATTATTTATATATTAGATTTTATGTGTATATGTAAGTGTGAAATATATTAAATGTCTGATATACACACATGTATGGGGGGATGGGAGACCTCAAACATTTAATTGGGTGGTCCTGGGATAGTATGCATTCTCTTCACTATTTATTATTCTTGCTAATTTCATTCAGCCACCTAGAGTTTGGACAAACTTTCCAGGCATAAAGAACTACCTAGTCCCATTAGTCTTATCTAGAGTATATGTGAAAAAGCAAGATCTAAATTTCTTTAGATGTCCATTTTTCATATGAATTTTATCAGTATATTTTATTTTATATCATCTCTATTTCCTCCTATATCCCTCCCATTCCTCCCTAGACCTCAACATTTTTGTGTTCAATTACTAAGTCTCAACCCCAATCTCAAGAATAAATTTTTGCAGCTTCTCTATTGGGGGGGAGAGGAGAGAAAATAATCCAGCTATTATGACCTTGTATACAAGAACAAGTCCTTTCCATAATTAAATTTCATTTGTTTTTAGCAAAGTATTGTTCCTTCATTCTCAAAGGAAACCCCGACATCGCGGAGGGGATGCCGTGACATGCAAACGAATTGGATTTAAGCGAGGGAGGGCTGTGCAAGGTACCTGTCTCACTTCCCCTCCAGAGCCATCTGGGTCCAGAGGGACTGGAGATGATCCTGGTTAATCTTTTAAAGTTAAGGTCTTCAATAAGTCTCAGTTTGACTGAGGCAATACCCATTGAGTGATTAAGGCTAGGTAGCTATGGAGACAAAGAACTTCCTCTTTCATCTAGTCCAAAAAATCTAAATGAATGAATAAGACAACGAATGAATGAATGAATGACCCCTCTGAATTTCTGGCCAAAGAAGATATGACTACTATTTATATTCAATCTGAGTCCATCAGAACCTAAACAATGACCAAATGGAGCTTGTTTATAGACTAGTCCAAAATCACTCTAAGGTGTTGCTTGTTATATATATGAAGTATCAACAAGTATTGGCATGAAGATATTTATATAAAAAATTTTGGAAACATTTCCTGGGGGAAAGGAAGAGGCAATGCCAAAGTTAAGTTAATAATAACATCATGCTGTTGCTTATCTACAACTTCTTTGAAAGAATGGACTTTTGTTTCTACCAAGTACAGCTATTTAACAAAATATTAACTTGAAGACAGAGTTCCAAATTCTTGGGAGCTTACCTATCCTACTTGGAAATGGCCTAATTATCAGCTCTTCCAAGTTACCTTCTGCTGATTTGAAGTCGAGAGAGTGTGGACATGATTCCTTCCCTTTTCTTCCACAATTAGAAAAGTAGATCTCAGCAAAGTCATTCCCATTTAATATAGGTTAATCTGTTTACATTTCTACATAGAAGGATACTTGTAACTCATAAAAATTTTCTCATGATTAGGGTAGTTGAAAGGAGTATATATAGATAGGGCACAGGGGCGAGTTGAATATGAAGGGATAATATCTAAAAAATAAAATTAAGGGGTGAGAGAGGAATGTACTGGCAAAAGGGGAAAGGAAAAAGTGGAGTGGAATAAATTATCTACCACATAAAGAGGCAAGTAAAAGCTTTTGCAATGGAGGGGAAGAGGGAGAGGTGAGAAGGGGTGGATCTTACTCATAATTCATCAAAGAGAAAATGACATATATACTCAATATAGGTATAGAGAGCTATCTTACCCAGCAAGAAAGTAGGAGGGGAAAGGGATATGAGAAGGGAAGAGGATGATAGGAGAGAGGGCATATTGAGGAAAGGGTTGGTCAGGAAAAAAAATTGAAGAAGGACAGAATAAAAGGAGAGAAACAATAGAATTAATAGGGTGGGGGGTCAGAGAATAGAATTAATAATATTCATTGTGAAAAGCATCTTGAAGCAAATTTCTCTGATGAAGGCTTTGCTGGGAAAGCACAATATCTACAATTGATCTGCAAAATGATGATGATGATAGTGCTGATAAAACCTCAACCACAACACTTAATACATACCTATTCCTTGTTGTCCTTTGTTTTCAAAGAGGACCAAAATGATATCACTATGTTAACATCTGACTATGGCTGATGAGACCAGTATGAGCTTGGAATGCTCTGCCACAGGTCAGACACAAAACTATCAGAGGTTGTGGTTGGTCTCTGTCCTTGGTTCTCAAAGAGGACCATGACGTCAGGGTGGGGAGTGATGTCATGATTGGCAAAGGAGTGGGATTTAAGTGAATGAGGGCTGGGCAAGGGTACCTGCCTCTTTTTCTCCTCCAGAGACATCTGGGGTGAGTAAGCAAATATTGATCATGATGATTGGAAATGACTCTGGATGCAGTGGAAGACCATGACCTTTTAAAAGTAAGGTCTTTAATAGGTTTCAAGCATCAGAGGAAAATTTTAAGAAAGGATAGTATCCCCTATTTTAGAGAAACCTCATGCTTTTCTCATCTGTAAAATGGGGATTTTTCTATTTTTCCTACATCATAGACTTATTATTTATTATCAAATGAAATAATATTCACAAAAGGACTTTGAAAATCTTAAAATTCTTTGTAAACAGTAGCTGTTATTTATTACTGCCAATATGTGATAAATATCTTAACTATATAATATCAATGCTAACGATTAGTTCTATTTTGACTTTTTTGATTTTTCCAAATAAGGAATGATTCCTTCTCTTCTTCCTTTCCCAACACCTCAACCCTCATTCCCCAAAAAAGTTTTAATTTTGAGGCTTTGAGATTTGATTTGGAAGCCACAGTATCTTTGGGTATCCTAAAAGTCTGAAAAGTTCTTCACTCTTTCAAGGAAATGAGGATAATGATTCAAGGCTTGCTTTTGGGGGAACTCAACCTTTGAAATGGGATTCTTTCCAAATGGGTTGCAGAAAATGGAAAGGCAAATACTGCAAATTGATTTATCGCTGCCTTTCTTCATACTTCATAAAGGAGTGAGTACAATACGCTATCAAAATCCTACTGGACTGAGAGCCAAGGTGCTCCCCAGTCAATACAGCTGCCCATTCTGGGTTGCCACAGAGGTCTCCAAAGGTTTTGTTCTATTTAGAACATCTGTGATTAATCTCAGTGAAAAGGAATTCTGAACCACCCAGCCCTGGCAAGCCACAGGCATTGCAGTGGCAAAAGCACACGGGGAACTGGTTCATTGGCCAGAAGATTATCAGTCAACACAGAGACATTCAGTTATCCAGCTGGCTTGATAATTATTGATATTAGGGACTTGCCATTAAGGACTGACTCCAATTAGCTCTTTGTTGATTTCTTGGTAATACAAAGACACGGCAAGGAGCTGAATTGACCCTTCTTACATAAGTCTCAATTTTAAGAGAGATTCAAGATGAAACTCAGAAGAAAGGAGAACTAAACATCTTTCCCTCCAAATTCACCTCTTTTCCAATTGGTCCTGTTGCTGTGGAAGCTCTTGCCATCCCATTGGTCACCTAGGTTTGAATCCTTGGAGTTATCACCTCTGACTCCTCAGTCTGAATCATACTCAATTGCTCTCAACTGATTCCACCTCAGCAATAATTCTGAGATGTTTCCTATCCAGCCCTTTCTTTCCATTTTCTTGGCCATCTTTTTAGTTCAGATAGCCTTCTAATTAGTTTTCCTATTTCTACCTTCTCCTTTCCCCATTTCATCCTCCACACAGCTGCCAAATTGGAATTATTGAAGAGCAAGATTCTGTGTTCTGTCATTTCTGTGACTTCCTATTGCTTCTGTGATGTAATGCAAACTCCCCGTTCTTCTCCTTCACATATTCTATTCTAGGCAAATCATGCAACTTTTTCTCTGTAAAAGACAATATATTTCCCACCTCTCTGTCTTTGTCAGGGCAATACCATAAATCTGTAATTCTCTCCTTCTTCACGTCCACTTCTTGAAATCTCTAGGTCCCTTCAATGGTTAGTTCAGGTACCCATGATGTCCCCAATGGTTAGTGCTTTCTCCTTAAAAAATCAAATTTTTATTTACCCTCTATAAAGTATATGTTGTGGCTGTCACCTCACTCTATCCCTTTAAGCCATAAACTCTTGAAGATGAAGACTATCTTATTTGAATCTTTGTATCTAGAGTTTCCAGCATAGTTCTGACACATCAAAAGGTTTAATACAAGCTTCTCTGAACTAAATAAAATCAAAAAGGAAATGTTTAATTTGCTGGACATAAAAGGGTGGAGGTGATCTTTCAAATTAATCAGGTTTAGTTCTTAAATGTAGCCAGGTTCCTTGGAATTATATGGCCTTTGGTTTGGAGCAGGAATGTTTAATGTAGGGTCTTTGAAATTGTTTTAAAATATTTTGCTAATTGTGTTTCAATATTATTTGTTTTCTTTATAATCCAGTATATTTTATTTCATGTTTTCCCTTTGAAAATTATGCTGAGAAAGGATTCATGGACTTCTTCAGACTATAGAAGAGTGTGTTTATGCAAGAGACTAAGATGCATTTCACTTAGGTCAAGAAATTCTTGCTTTGAGGCTGTTGATCTAAATGACATTGAGCAAGTCATCTAACAATTCTGAAGTTTTCTCATTTCTAAAAAGGGATACCTTTTCTTTTACTACTTGCTTCATAAGGTTTTTGGGAAGGAGGTATTATAAGTCTTAAAGTGAAATAGAAAGGGAAATTCTTATTATGGTCTTTAGTTGTGATCACTTTACAAATACAGAATTAAAATATAATAATTTAACACATAAATGATTTAGTTTTCTTACATTTGAAGTATAGGGACTGTCCACATCTTATTAAAATGTCAATTTCATGATGGTGGAGATTATATTTTTTAGTTGTTTCTTTCCTTTGTATCTTTTGTAGAGTTTAGCACAGTGACTGACACAAAGTAGATATTTAATACTCACTTGTCTTTTTGACTATTTCATCAAAAACAACTGTTCTTATAGCAAAGTTCTTATGACGTGAAAATAAGTAGGGGTTTGGATTCAGGAAACTTAGGTGCCTAAACTGTCTCTGATGACTTTTGAATCATGTGGCTGTGAATACTAAGAACCTCAGTTTTCTTACCTGTGAAATTGTGATAATAATACCTGCACTAATACCCAGCTCATCAGATTGTTGTGTGGGGTCACTGCTCTGGAAACATGGTGGAATTCATACATAGCAGAATTTATACTGAAGAAATTGAAGAAAACAACAACCAACTTTGTGATATTTCCAACTTTCCATTTCTGTAATTTTGTTAGATTGGCAATGAATAAAACGAAAGCTAAAAAAGATGTATTAAATGTGGACATTTTAAAGAACAGTCTTACTATGTGATACAGCTGTTTCCCATCAAGATCCATTTCTGCTTCTGGCTGCCTTTCTTCCCAAATCCAGAATATTTTCCTCTCCCTCACTTGTTGCCAAAAGGTCTTTTTATTTGTCTCACAGTTTGATTAAGTATTTTTCAGATAATCCTTCATTTTTTCTACTTAGCTAGAAGCAGTAAATCTCCATGGGATTCCCAATATTTTCATTGCCAAGTTTATTATAATGTCAATATTCCCTGCTTTTTTTTTATTACATCTAGTTTCTATTTATGATCCATTTATGATCATGATCATGGATTCTATCTTTGTTAAATGGTGGCCTGTGTTTTTCCAATCTGGAGGAAATGATTTGCTCACAGAATGTTTTAGTGGGGTCTGTCGATACATGAATTATTGTGATATCAGATTTCCAAGAAAGAAATAGATTTGCTTTCAAAGGAATATTGCCATTTGATATAAAATATTTTACTCAGTTGCCAAGGACTGTTGAACTTTTTTTAAAAAATGTTTTTCATCCTTCTCTTTGATTTATTAGAGACGGTTTTGTTCTTGAGGTAAATAGTGCAAGTATTATTTTACAGATATGGAAACTGAACTTAGATGAAATGACAGGCCTCAGGTCAGAGGACTAGAACACAATTAAAGAGCAGAAGAGGCTTCAGGACCCATGACAAATTCTGAGCTGCAGCAGGGTGGCTGTCTTTTTCTCCTTCAGAGAGTTCTTTGTCCCTTTCTGCTGAAAAACTTAAACAGGTAACACTATGCATTAGAATTCTATGCATGCGTATTAGCATCCTCATAGCTAGTAGTTCTGTGAGGGCTGAGATCATGTCTTATAGTAATAAGAAATAAATAAATGTTTGGTCAATTCATGTTCTCTTATTAGATGTCTGCTATGTACCAAACCTTGGACTGGGACCCAAGATACAAAGACCAGTGTTAAAGACAGCTCTCAAAGAATTTAGAATCTGTCCAGGGGAAAATAATTTCTGCCAATGCATTTAGTAAATTAATTGAAGATGGATCATAATTACTCATTTCTACTCTAGTGTTTCATGATTTCCAGAGTCATTTCCTCAAATCTATCTTTAGAGGTCCAGTCCAAGCCAATCTAGTAAGCATTTACCAAGAGCCTATGATGTCCTACTGTGTCAAGTGCTGGGAATACAATTAATGCAAGGAAAGACAGCTCCTGGCCTCAAGGAGTTTATGATCTAAAGGAGGGGAGGGGAGACAGGAAAATGCTATTGCACAATACCAGGAAGTAGTTGATGCTGGGGGAGGAAAACCTTGTTCTGTGAAGCTGAAACCAGACAGGGCAGCAGATACAAGATGGACTCATCTGAGGATACACTTTCTGCTCTCTATAAAGGAAGGCATTGGAAGGAGTTTGGTACTTTGCTCTCCAGCCCTCCAGCCAGTCTCTTAGGGAGAGAAGACTGAGGGAGATAGAATCCATCCAGGCTGGAGGTAGCAGCACAATGGTGCATTTAGAAGTAAATTTAATCTGGCAGGGACATCTTATTCTTGAGTCAAAACCAGCCAAAGCAACAGATACAAGATAAAGAGGTCAGTAGTGTGAGGATATTTTTGAGGGGGAAGGACAGGATCTGTGATTTCATCATGATCTGATAACTGTTGGCCACATGAAGTAAGGTAATGAGCCTCCTTCTGGGACACTTGATAACATGGAATGGAAGTGTCAAGAAGAGACAGTAAAAAGAAGTGTAGACACTCTAAAATTGGTTCTAGCCTTTAAGAACATGGTTAGGAGGAGCATTTTTTGATTGACTATGTACCTGACATTGGGAATGCCTTCAAAATAAACAGTGGACTAGAGTTTTGGACGTTTTCCTTAGTTCTTTCTTTGTGCATATCTCTGTTAAATTTAATTCCAGTGATAGTAATCAGTAAGAGATCATTGTCACTATAAGAGGAGACATATTGGGATCTCTCCCTTCTATGGCTGACATGTAGTTCTATGAACATAAGCTTTGGTTATCTGCCTTGCTGTACATTTTGAAAATTCAATCTTATAAATTTAGAAGATCAGGAAGGTGAGCCTCCATAAGTCTATGAGTCTAAGAATAGGAGCTTATGTAGGACTTTGTAACTATCCCAGCATCAATGTCTTTAGAAACAAGAAAGGACTTTTAGAGGTGATTTTCAGATATTCACCCAGTGGTAACTGGGAGAATATCCTGTTTGACTATGTGAGTATGGGAGCAATTACAAAGAAATTCTTCCAAATCTGAGCATACTCTTTACACAACAACAGTGGGATAAGGGGAGAGCATGTCTGTAAAATGAGAGTGAAAAAGTTTGTGCTTTTTTTTTCTTTCTATATTTTTGAAGTAAATATTCCTTGATAAAAGCTAAATGATAAGCGATGAGAAATTGAACTGGGACTGGCACTTAACAATGAGAGAAAGACAAATTTTGGGACTTAAGCTTATGGCAGTACAAAAGAGAACTACTTCACCCTCCAAATGCTCTCAGGGTTTCTCTATCACTTTATTGCTTCCCTTCTTATCCTATGCTTTGTTAGTTCAGAAGTTTTTCAGTTTCGTGTAATCAGTTATCTATTTTATCTTTTTTAATAGCCGCTACTCATAACTATAAAACATATATAATCTGCTTCTCTTTTAATTTTTATAAGATGATTTTTAATATTAAAGACATCCATATAGAATATATTTTATAATATGGCATAGAGTATTGGTCTAAGCCTAATTTCTATCAGAATCTTCCCTTTTTTCATACTTTTTTTTTTATCAGCTAGGAAGTTCTTTACCACGTAATTTATGTTTCCAGTTTACCAAACACTGAGTTATTGAGTTGCATTATTTCTGTTTCTCTTTTGTCTAATGTATTCCATTAATCTATCTCTCTATTTTTTAACCTTTGCCAAATGGCTTTGTTGACTGCTACTTTATAATATGAGTTCTGTAAGTAATCTTATCTTTTCATCTTTTTTCATTGCTTCCCTTGATATTCTAGATCTCTTATTTTTCCAAATAAATTTTGTTATTATTTTATCAAGGTCTGTGAAACATACTTTTGATAATTTGATTGGTATAGCATTAAAATTGTAAATTGACCTTGGGGGTATTAAAAAAAAAAAACTAGTACAGTTCAGCCATGGCACTGAATATCCCTATAGCTATATAAATTCTACTTTATTTCTTTAAGGCACACTTTATAATTGAATCTATAGAAATGTATGTTGTGCTTTGGAAGAATGATCTCAAAATATTTTGTTAATTTTGTTGTGTCCAGAATGAGATTTTCCTTTCTATTGTTATATTTTGGACTTTTGTTATATAAAATGCTGTTGATTTTTGAGGGCTTATATTGAAACCTGCAACATTGTTGAATCTATTAATAAATACAATTAATATTTCTGTGAATTTCCTAGGATTTTCTAATTTAGATCTGTAGGGATATGCTTTCCCTCTAAGACTGCTTTAGCTTCATTCCCCCCAAATTTGGTATGTTGTTCCATCATTAGTATTTTTCTTTCACATGAATATTAATTGTTTCTATGATTTGTTTTTGAACCAATCATCATTTAGGATTTTGTGGGTCATTCTCCATTTGGGTTTTTGCTTTTATTTGTGGTATCTGAAAGGATCACTATTTTTATTGTATTATGGTCTTATTTTATTTATTTGTTTATTTATTTTTGCTTTATCTTTGTGACCTTAATACATAGTAAAATTTTATAAAAGTTCTATGTGGTTCTGTTACAAACACTCACACACACATTTTTATAGTCCTACTTAAAGAATGACAAACATCTTTTAATTTCTTAACTTTAGTTTTTCCAGCAATTTGTTCAGTTCTCTTTTGTTTATCTTACTATTATACTTACCCAGAATGGAGAAAGTGGCACTGAAGTCTCTTGTAACTATTATATTACTATCTCTATATTCCTATTGTTTCATTAATGTTTCCTTTATACATTTGGATGCTAAGACATTTGGACCATATAAATTCATTACTGATATTGATTTTCCACTGATAGGTTCTTTTTAGCATACTGAATATACCCTTTTGTATTTGGAATATTTGTATTTTGGACTCACTTAATGCATATTAAATTTTCTCTCATCCCCTCATTTTTATTCTGTGTGTAGCTTTGTTTTTTAAACTTGTTTTTTGTAACAGACTGCAAGACTTTGTATTTAATCCAACTTGTCATTCTTTTATTTTGTTACATTGTTTAATCCATTCATATTTTAAGTTATGAGAATTAGATCTAGGTAGTTATTTTTTAAATTTTCATGGAGGTAACATTCCTAGTAAATTGGAAGGAAGTTTAAAAAAACATGAATGTTGATACATTGAATATATAAGAAATAGGGGTTAGTTTTCTGCAACCATTAAAATCCTGCAATTTTTCACTAAAGATTGCTGAAAATATACATTTCCACATAAAATTCTTTATAACAAAACATTACTTCTGATAATATTCACTTTTCCTAACATAATAACCATTAACTAACCCACAAAATGCAGTATACAAAAATAAAACTGGTAACATGCAAAACATTTTTTCTTGCTAGTAATTCCCTAGAATTGTGTGGCCATTTGTGTTAACATCTCAATTAAACAACAAACATTAATTTCAAAAATTATTCATTTTTTTATTATACATGAAATTTATGGTACCATAATTTGTAGATTTAATGATTTCTTGATTTATCAACATCAAACTCATGTCTGATAGCAATTGCAGATATTCTAGCACGTTTATCTACAAACTTTATTTTCTCACTAAGCTACATCACTGACTGCTTCAGCTTAGATCCCAAAGGACTTGCACTACACTCTGGGAATATTCCTGTGACAAAATTTGAGTTTTAAAGCAAATAATGTAAATATGCAACAAATATACAGGGAATTCTTTATACCTTTAACACTCTTTACACTTTTACATTCTTTAACTTTTACACAGGTAAACAAGAGCAATGAAGCCCCATGTAGGATACAAGTTGCTTTACAACTTGTGAGCACTGCACTTCTCATTTTTTCCTCTTCTTCATATAAACATAAACATATGCAGTTGCCAACAAGAAAATGAAAATGAGGTTATTAATAAAATCATGTTTGAAGTCATGAAAGTTAAGTGTGTGAATATTGAGGACTACTTTCCTTCATATGTTTCTAATTTTTTTTTTCTGAATGAGGATTTTGTTGTTCTTCATCTTCTGTAAATATTACTTTCCCCCTTCAGTTATTTTAATTCAGTCTATTTTAAGGCAACCCTATTCCCCCTAATGTCTTTCCTTCAACCTCAAGTCCCCACCTGCACTAATTTGTTCTTTTTTTCTTCTAATTGTGGAGTTTTGATTAAATTATTTATTTCTTTTTCTTTCTTCTTTTTTATTTATTTAATTTTCCTTTATCTTTACTTTTTTCAAGTACTTGAGTAAAATCCTCCTTCTCCCTTCAACTTGTTTAATAATTTTTCAATTTCATTTTTTCCCTTTCTCTTAAAAAACGGATTTTTTCCTTTTATTCTTTATCTTACCTTTCTTTATATTATGCACTTTAATTTTTTAGTTCATGATCTTTTTATATCTTCCTTAATATCTCTATTCCTTTGGAATTTAAAGCTTCTCAGGTCTCTGTTTTGGGTTCCTCTCTTAAAAATAGTTTTGGTATTTTTGCCTTGGAGACCTTGCCTATCCTTCTTTCTTTATTGTCTCAGTTTTAGGAATATCAAACAATGCTGATGATAGAGAGAATAATGTCCAATGGTAGAAATTTTCCCATGTTCCTGATTGTGTCATTCATTATTAATCTTTATTACCCTTACCAATTTTTTTTCTATTTGCTTTGAAACTTCTTTGGTGTTATGCCTTTTCAGTTTTCTAGGTTTCAGTCACTCTTAGAATCAGATTTCCCTTCTACTGAAGTTGGATGAGTGGTTTCTCTAAGAACCAAAATCCCTGTAGACCCACTGAAACATTCTCATCTCTCTTTGTTTCATCTTTCTCTTCCCCTATGAAGGTATTAATCAGTGAAACAATATTTACCCCTTTCTCCTTCTGTTTCAACTTCTCCATTTTCTTCCTTGTCCATTCTCCTGAAGGTTCTCTTCATCTTGAGAGAGCCCAGAAGTTGTTTTCCTGTCATTATTTATCTTGATTTCAAAGGGGTATATCAGCTATTTCCTTCTATCATTCCCTCTTCCCTTTTAGGTGCCCTCACATCTTTTAATTTAGTCCCATCAAAAACAAACAAGCAAAGAAAACAAACATAAACATTAATTCATCTGTAGCCAGGGTATCCACCATATTTCAGTCCTGTTTCACTTTTGTTCTCTGTACTTTTACAAATAAATCTCTCGATGTTCTGTGGTGTTATTTTACTGTTGTTGCCATTGGTTGCTTTATTTGTTCATCTTGTGTTTTCAAGCAAACAATTTGAAAATCTAATGCTTTGATGCTTCATTTTTTGAACATCTATCTTTTCCATTAATGAACAGACTCAGGTTTGCAGAATAGGTCACCTTGGGTTTTATCTTCAGCTCCTTTGCTTTTTGGAACATGTGATTCCATTCTCTTCCATGATTTCTTATAGGTACAGAACAGTCTGGTGTTTTTCCAAATTTCTTTTCCTTTATATTTGAAAAATCTTGATCCTGGTTGCCATTAACCAGAGCAATTGCCATTAGAATTATTAAGTTGAACCAATGTGTGTCTTGGAGTTTATTGCATAGGGATTTTCCCCTAGATCTATGGATTATATTAATTGGCACTTTGTTTTCTGTGTTCAGACATTTGGGGCTAGTTTTCTTGAATTCAAAAAATTAGCTTATAAGCTCCTTGAGGGCAGGGACTGTTTCTGTGTCTTTTTGTATCCCCAATGTTTCATATAGTGCCTAGTACATAGTTGACAATAAATGTGTGCTGATTGATTATAGATTTTAGGTTTTTTTGACTTGTTATTTTCTTCAGGGAGCCCTAAATTCCTTAAGTTTTCTCCATGTATCTTGTCTTCAAGATCAATATCTTTTTCTAGTATGAAATTTTTCTTTCCTTTAAATGGAATTGCTTTTAAAGTATCTCTTCTTCAAGATTGTTTTTACTGTTGTGTATTTATATTCTCAATCAGATATTTTCTTTTTTGTTTCTGTGATGAAATGTCATTGCACATTCAAGTTTTTGCTATTCTGCTAATTATTTCTGTTCTGTAGACCATAGATTCTGCTTTCACAATTTAGATTTCTCTTTCAGATTACCCAGGAACACCTAACTGTGATTCCGTGCTCTCTCAGGAATCAACAGGTTTTTTTTTTTTTAACTTTTTAAAGTAATTTATTTTTGTTTTAAAATATCTATTCACAGATAGCCAGCCTTATTTAGCAGATCTGGAGGTTGCATCATTATCATCATCATCATCAATGATTTATTAATTAATATTTATTAAACACTATGTGGCAGACACTGTGCTAAATTGGGGGGGTGCATACATAGACAAAAATAGTCTTCACCCTCAAAAAACAACCTAATGTATTATATTAATAAGAACTTATGTTAAAGATATTTAGCTAAGTTTTCTTGCTCCCAAGAGGGAATTTCCTTTCTTCATATTCCCTTACTGCTCACTTTCTGACTTTCCCCCCTCTAATTGCAATTTTCCTGGGGATGAACCTTAAAATTGTCTGTCTCTTATCAATCAGGGCAATTCATATTTCACAGTACTAGATATCTTACTCTGATAAACTTCTGGGACAATGAAACTGGCCCCATCTGGATGTTGGGGCTCTTTCTCTCATGTTTAGTGGGAGCCCCTGAAATGTGTCCCACTACAGGGCCTTCTGTTCTTTCCTTCTCTGCTTGAAGTTCATTACAACATGTAGGACAGACATGCTCTTGGCCCAGCTGGGGCAAACTCTTGGATTTTGGTTAAGGGCACCTTGGAAATGAATGGATGAGTTGAGCTCTGCTGTAAGCTTTTAGAGCAACTGATTTAGTCCAATCTGAACTTGATAGCTGGTGGGAGTAGGTGCTGATTTGATATATTTAGTATAATTTGTTAGGATTCTTGATGTCCTAGATCAGAGCTTCTTATACTTTTTCCATTCATGACCCCTTTTCCCTGATAAAAAACATTTACTGATGATAAATAATTATTTCATGATCCTCACATTCAATTTTAGTTTAAGAAGATTTGGCCTAGGCCATGGAATCGGCTGAAATGGTTTGATTTCCTTGTCTAATTCCCATTTCAGAGAATCTTAAGCTATCTGAATCAGAGAAAATGTCTAATCCTCCATTTTCTTGGTTATATGAAATGGGAGCAATGATTAAACTTCTATGAATTAAGGCTGCGTGATAGAATGGATAAAGAGCTAGTCTTCAACACAAGTACCTGGAGTCAAGTCTCATCTCTAATAAGTATTGGCTTTGTGACCCTATCATGTAACTCCTAAGATAGAAGGTTTCCTTGAACATTGACCAAGATGCTGTGTAGAGAGATTCTTCACTCATGACTTCTCCATACTAGTGAAGTTATAGGTCCACTCCCTAAACCTCAGAAGGTGGAGGATGACAGTAGTTAAGTACTTTCCTTAGGATAACAGAGATTGAATTTCAGTCCTGGTAGTAGTACTAATTGTGAGGCCTTGCACAAGATATTTAATCTCTTAGCCTCGGTTTTCTCATATGTAAAATAATTAGGCAAAATTATTTCCTAGAACTCAATGGCCTTGGAATTCTCTTTCATTTAAAAATTCTTGAACCAGTGAGAGCCCAATAACAGGCCTCAAATCCAGGCTTCCTGACTTCAGATCTACTTAGTTCACTAGACCATGTCACATTGGTCAAACATATCAGAAGTCATGCAAGATTCACTAAATACGAGACCAGGTATCAAACTATTTTAGTTTGATACCTGGTCTCGTATTTGGTGCCAGTCTTATGGCCTTAAAGTTTTAGAGTTGGAAGGGCCATTTTGTTTAAAAACATGAAGAAACCTACAATCAAGAGTGACTAGGTGTCTTACCCAAGATTTTATAGTTTGTAAGCACCAGAACCAGCAATGGAACCCAAGAGCTTGAATCCCAACATACACTCTGTCCCTCATGGCACATAGACTTCCTCGTTCAGGTTGTCTAGTCCAGCAGTTCCAAGACTATGATCATTAGTGAAGATCCTGATCAATGACATGATACTAAAAGCAGACACAGAACTTTTGTTCATTGTGCAGAACAAGGAAATTAAATGACAAAAATCTCTTCTCTGAGGTAGGAAAGAACCTTTTTAACCAGGAGTGAACTATTTGAATGGAAGAGATTCTCCAGTCTCAATCTTCTTTATGCCTATTTGGGGACAAGGTTTTCATTCACTCTGTCCCAGTTACTACTGTTTCATCACCATCAGCAGGACCCATAAAAGTTCACATTTACCAGCAAACTGATTCACCTGATGGAGAATTGGTATTTAACTACTGTGTACCATTTAATAACAACTCTATTTTCCATTTGCTCTTCAATCGGAACGTACTCTTTCCCCACAATTAGGATGACTCTGATACTTTCCAAATTTGGGAGGAAGGAAAAAAAAAAGCCTTTCACAAAATCTACTGTGGGGAAAGAATTTCTTCAGTATCTTTCTTGAAATGTCGTCTTTATTGATGTTTGCTAGTTAAAATATAGTTATAGCTATGGTGCATAAAAAGCTCTTGAAAATATCCAGGAGAGACTTTTTTTTTTTTGCAATAGGATATAATGATATGGTAATTTTTCAGTTTCTAAAAGCTTATAAATGCAAAGGATTCATACCGATACAAAAGAAGGCCCTATTTAGGGTAGAGTAGCAGGACTTTTGTTCTAGAACACAGATATTTTGAAGGTACTGACAACACCTGTGGTTCTTTAGGAAGTAATAACCTTGGAGTCGATTAATCGGGTTACAAATGGTCTTACTTCTCTTCTCATACCTCCAGCACATCTTAGGGAACTTAAAGTATATCTTGTTTACACTGTTTTCCACCAATATTGTTAGTTACTACTCTCTAAATTAACTAGTCTCTTCATGGAGTTCCAACGTTACCAGACAAGATTTATATTAGAAAAGTTATTATGAACTTAGTAATTACCTACAAAGACAAATTATCTAAAAGAATATCTAAAATAGAAGTGAAATCTTATCTTAAACCCTTGCCCTCAAACAAGACAGAACCAATCAAGTAAAGAAAATGCTCTTATTTTGGGTCCCCTCCTTCAGTCAGTAATTTTTCAATCGTATCCAACTTTTTATAAGCTCAGTGTTAGCTGCTGCTCTTATGGTTTCCAGAATCTAGACACCAGTACCTAGAATTGTTATTTCTTCTTGTGAGTGGAAGATGGTGATTCAAGGAGACAAAGAGGCAGTTGTCGTTCTCTGACATCCCCACTGAGAGGCCATTGCATTGTCTGACCTCTTCCCTCTGCCTCCAATTTATTTTCTCAGTCCACAAGCAACACCTGTGTCAGTAAAGGCTGCTTTGCAATTCCTTCAGATGTCCACAGCTGTGGAGTCTCTCGGAGAATTAACCTGCCCCTTACAATGAATGTAGGCATGGTCCTTAACAGCTCAGTTGGGATTTTCTTGGCAAAGATCCTGGAAGGGTTTATTTACTTGTCCAGTTCATTTTTACAGATGAGGAAACTGAGATAAGCAGGGTTTAAGTGACTTGTCCAGAGTCACACAAAGTATAAATACCCTAATGATCTATTCTTTCCCTCCCCTTTGCTTTCTTTCTCCTTTCCTTTCTTCACCTTCCCTTCCCCCTTTCCTCCCTTTCTCTCTCCTATCCACATGAATGCATTCTGCTCCTGATCCTTTCAATCCAGATGATCTCATATACATCTTTCTGTATTTCCTCCTATACTTCCTATTTATTGTTTTTATGGCTCCATAATATTCCATTATATTAAAATATCATAATTTATTGAATAATTTTCCAGCAATTGGGTAACTCTCATTTGAAGAACTGAGGCATTATCAATAATGCAGCTGCTAATAGTTTTAGGGAGAAAGGCTTCTTTTAATGGTGTTATTGAAAGAAGGCCCGGGAGTAGAATTCCTACGTTAGATCATGTACTACCATGGCCTCCACAGAGATGGATTATATGGATATATTGCCCTCCAAGATGTTGTCATTTATATACCATGCATTCATGGGACAGATGGGATTTTAGAAGTATTTTTTATTACACTGAGGGACTGTCTTAAAAGTCAATGAATATCCCATTATATTGTGAAGGTGTCCTGGGTCCCTTCCAGGCTGTGTAGATTGACATAATTCTTCAAGAGAGTACTTAGTAAGTGATTAAATGAAATTCTGTGAAAAGATGATTGAATAATTGAATGAACAAAGAAGAGAATGTTCATCATTATTCTTGAGAACACCTTCTTTGAAGTAGAAAGGCCTAGTAGAAAAAGCAATTTTCTTCAAGGTAGCAAGATGTGAGTTCAAATATTGCCTCTGATTCTGTGTGACCATAGTCTAATCACTTTGCCTTTCTCAGCCTCAGTTTCTTTGTCTGAAAATGGTGATGTAGTACTTATCTCCTAGAATGATTTTGAGGTTCAGATGAGACCCTATACATAAAGTATTTTGTAAATTTTAAAGCACTGTGAACATTTTAGTGCTGTTATTATTATTATTATTATTATTATACTTATGATTATAATCTAATATGAAATGTTTTATTTATATTTTCCTCCTCCATCTCTGTGTCTCCCTGTCTCCTCCTCCTCCTTTTTCTCTTCCTGTCAATCAATCAATAAACATTTATGAAGTGTCTATTATGAGCCAGGCACTATGCTAAGCTTTAGGGATACAAAAGAGACCAAAAAACACCAGTCCCTGCTCTCAAAATGCTCATAATCTAATGGAGGAGACAACAAGCAAACAAATTATACACACACACACACACACACACGTATTCTAGTTCTTTACAGGATAAATGGGAGTAATTAACAGAAAGGCACACTAGAATTAAAAGAGGCTGGGGAAGCCTTCCTGTTGGCCCTTAAAGGAAACTATGGAAGTTAGTGGTAGTGGGAGTGAAGGAGGGAGAGCATTTTAGGCATAGAGGGATGGCCAGAGATAATACTGAGCCAAGGCATGGGAGTCTTGCTTGTGAACCAGGCAGGAGGCCAATGTCACTGGATCCAAGGGTACATATTGTGAATAAAGTGTGCGATTTGCCTCCCACCCAATTGTGCCTGCCCACTATGAGTCCTCTCATTCATTTCCTCTTCACGTTTCTTCTCCTTGTTGTTCTGGAGTGATTGCTGGTGTGCAATTAAGACATTAGCAGTATCCCTGTTCTTGAGTGCTCTTTGGAAAACCATCAAGTAGTTATTGATTCTTTATGGGGTTTTAGACCCAGTGGAAGCCAGTGAGCATCCCCAGCCCTAACAACAAGTTTCCTTTTCTCCCTGTTGCTACAAAACAGCAGGGAAAGTTTTATTCCACTATAGATTTCTATAGCAAGCTAGCAATAAACGAGCACTTCCTAACAATAATATCAGAGTAATGACTTCATTTATCTTTCTCTTAATCCCCTTTATGATGATCGCACAATGAAAAAAAATCTCCCAGAAAGACGCAGGCGGTTCTGACTTGAAGGTGGCGGCAATTGAAGGCGGAGAGAGTGCCATCTGTCAGCCTACTTGCAGCTATCATTTAGCAATCCTGGTATCCGCCTGCCATGGCTTTTGCTTAGCTTTACTATGTATTCAGATCTTGGATGCTCAGGCTCCATCATTTGTTATCACTGCTAAAAACAGTTAACATTTACATTTAATTTTCAAGTTTGCAAAACACCTTATGAAAATGATCTCATTTGATCCTTATGATTCTTTTTTTAATCATCCCCATTTTATAAATTTGGGAACTGAGGTTGAGAGAAATTAAATGACTACCCTGAAGTCACATAGGTAGTAAGAGTCTGAGAAAGGGTTCAAATTAAGGACTTTTCACTTTGTCATTGCATTTCAATTCAATTCAACAACCGTTTTACAGATGTCTGCCATGTGCAGAGAATTCTGCTGGAAGAGGAAAAAGAAAATACCTGCCTGAGGAGATTCCCTTCTAGCTGGGGATCTAACATGAACACAAAGTATAACTTCTATATAAAGGGAAAGAATGCAATTTGAAGAATTAATGCTTTAACGATAATTAATACTTTGGGAAGAATTAATGCTTTAGTATTCACAACCAAAGAGATTGAGAAAGCATCCATCCATGAAGCATCTCAGAGTTTTGTTTTAATCAAGGCTTCTTAATTTGAGATCCATGAATATGTTTTTTATTTTGGACATTTTGATAACTTCGTTTCAATACTGTTGAAGGAACTGAGGGTCACTTTTAAGTCATTGTCCAAGGATAGAAGAATAGCATTTTGCTATTTCTCCTAGAAATCAATGATTTGGGTTATTGGATAATCTCTCAAATGTTTTCAATACAACATTTTAAAATAAGATAAATGCTTTCTAAACTGAGCCCTTCTTGGAGTGGGTCTATGGCTAGTTATTGTATGGATTAGTACAGTGCTTGAACTACTTTGGTAGGTCCTGAATTAAATTTTATTGACTGGATGTTGACTTGGAAGATCCATATCATAGTAAGTTTAGGGAAAGAAACAAAGAATTAATGATCATTATTTATTTAACTATTCCTTGTTTGATTGTGAACTTTTCCTTATTGTTAAATCAGGAAATCAATTTCTTCTTCACTTATCTAGTTTCTTTATGAAGAAACTTTTGAAAGCCAAGGGATATATCCATTTGAAATTAATATTGACATATGGTGGGAGATACTGGTTTAAATGATTTCTGCCATTTTTCTTTTCCAGTTATCCTAGAAATTCTTATGGAATAGGAAATTCTTGCCCCAGAATCATAGCCATTTTGGAAAGAAATTTAAGACTATACCTAAAAGACTATTAAATTGTACATTTCCATCAATTTATTGGTATTATTATGTTTACGTATCAAAAAGATCAAAGAATAAGGGAAAGGATGCTTGATGCACAAACATTTATAGTACCCTTTTTTGACTAAAAAGAACTGAAAAGTAAGGATATGCTTAAACATAAATTGGGGAAGTGCTGAACCAATTATGGTATGAGAATGTAACAGACATATTTTGTGCCATAAGAAATGCCTAAACAGACTCAGAGATAATCTGGAATACTTCTGTGAACAGATTCAAAGTAAAGTGAGCAGAGCCAGGAGAATTATAACAACATTTGAAAAAAAATGATTAAATTAAGCCTTAAAAGCTCTGATTAACCTGAAAGATGACCAATCATTATTCCAAAAGACCAGTGATAATGAGAACTGCTGCCCTGATAGAATAGTGATGATTTAAAGATTTAGAATGAAATCGATATTTTTTGGACGAGGTAAAAATTTGCTCTGTAATGACTATGCACATTTGTTACTTGTTTTTTTTTTTAAGTTGGGGATATGGAAGGAGAGAAAAATTGCTGCTTGTTATTTGAAAAAAAAAGTTCAACAAAAAACCATGGTTATTTAAAAAATCTTAAGTTAGATGGGACCTCCCACAAGATTTTGCAGATGATGATTCTTAGACTGAAAGTCATTAAGATCATAAGGTCAGGAAGTTTGGTAAGCAGCAGAACTGGGCTGGAATCCAGAACACCCTCCCTGAAGTCCAGGGCTGTTTTGCCCATTTCCTGATTTCTGCTCATCTCAAAGTCTTGACTTTCTCTTCCTCATAGACATGCTAGAGCATCCTATCTGTCCTTCCAGAGCATCCCTCCTCCGATGCCTTTTCAGTGTCACCATCTGTCCCAAAGACACCCACCACTGCGAAGTTTCTCCAGGGATGGGAGAGTTAGCTCAATTGTGTAGGATGAACTAGAAAGCTTGGAGACCAAATCTAAAGATATGGAATCCTTGCTTGGATTCTCTTAGGGAAACTCTGTGTCCTGGCTTGCAACACTCTTTACATCTACGAGATACTGCTGCCTGTGGCTCTTCCCTCACAAGGCTATTTATGTATCTGTAAAGAATTTTGAAGGCCGTAAAGTATAAATTTTAGCTACTCCCACTAATACTATCCCCATGATTAAAGTAAATGAATGGAGAGATGAATAAAGTATTTTTTAGGCACCTACTATGTGCAATGCACAGTGCTAAGTATTGGGAGAAAGCTAAGGTGGTTCCTGATCTTAAGGAATTCACATTGCAGTTAGGGAGATAATACATGGAAGAGGATTTTAATTATGATTTAGATGGAAGGGTCCCATGGCCCTCGATATGTGGCGGCAAAGCAAATGGACAAACCTCTTTATTGTCATTTCCACTGATTAAGTCACATATATTTCTGTTGAACCATTTTCTGAGCCCAATATTTTCTTTTCTGGGTCTTTAATAGATGTGGCTGTAGTGCCTACAGGAGTAATTGCTAGGATGTATCTTCAGTGGGGCTGCTTTTTATAATGATGACTGTGGCTTAGAGGCTCAGTGCTATTCCCATTACTATTCCCAAGGCTCTGGGGTCTATCAGTCAGCCAATAAATATTTATGAAGCATTTGCTATGTTCCAGGCATTGCACTAAATCCAGGGGCCCAGGTTGTCCCCACCAAGGTCTAAGGGATGTTGGCTTGGCACTTGTTTCTTCCCTTGAGATACCTTGTTGCTTCATCAAGGTTACCTTGCCTGCCTTGGGGGTGTCAGTTGACTGGCAAATAGAGCATAGATTACTGGCTCCTTCACAAGTATTGCTCTCCAAGGTAATGTCATTGAGGACTAAGGCTAGAAGCAAAAATGTTGGTTTACAGGATGCTGCCATTCTCAGGGCTCTTGTGAGAATGATGAAAACCACCGATATTATCATCCATATTCTTCAGTGCTAATTGAGCTCCTCATGTTCCAAGCAATATTTTAATAACTGGAGACTTTACAGAGGAAAGCCAGAATGATCAAAGGCTTTGGGTACCATGTGAGAAGTGATGGAAGGAAGTAGAATAGAAAGGAGGCTGGAGAAGAAAAGATGCAGAGGTGAAAACATTGTTGTTTTAAGAAGGCTTGTCACATGGAAGAGTGAGTTTGCTGTTCTGGGCCTCTTAGAACAGAATTACCAGCAATTCTCAGTACTTTGAAAAACTTTTATTTGTGTTTGATGTCAAGAAAGACTTCTAAGCAATGAGAACTGCCCCAAAGTATAATAGGCTAACTCAGAAGGTAATGATTGTGATAGGAGCTCTCTGAATGACTATTGTAGGGAGATAATGTTTCTTAGTCTGGGTTATATTAGATGGCCACCGAGGTGCTTTCCAACTTTGAGATTCAACGATTCTCAGATGAAGAAATTAAAGCCATTTATAGTCATATTAAAATGGTATAAATTACCATTGATTAGAGAAATGCACATTAAAACAACTTTGAGGTACAACTTCATGTCTATCACATTGGCTAAGAAAAGGAAAATGATAAATGTTAAAGGGTATGTTGGAAAATTGGAACACTAATGCATTGTTGGTAGAGTGGTCAACTGAGTTGGCTATTCTGGAGAACAATTTGGAACTATGCCCAAAGGGCTGTAAAACATGCATACCCATTGATCTAGCAATACCACTATTAGGTCTATATCCCAAAGAGATCATAAAAAATAGGAAAGAACTCACATGTTCAAAAAATATTTATATCAGCTCTCTTTGTGGAGGCAAAGATTTGGAATTTGAGGATCTTAATCAACTGGAGAACGGCTGGAAAAATATGATTTATGAATGTAACAGAATACTATTGTGATTTAAAAATGATGAGCAGATGAATTTCAGAAAATCTTGGGGACTTATGTGAAATGGTGATGCGGGAAATAAGCAGAAGTAGGAGACATTGTTGAGTAACAACAACATTGTGTATAATAGAATTTTTGCTCTTCTCAGCAATACAACAATCTAAGACAATTCCAAACGACTTATGATGGAAGATGTGATCCACATCCAGAGAAAGAATTATGGATTCTGGATGCAGACTGAAGCATACTAGTTTCACTTTGTTGTTTTTTTCTTTCTTTCTCTTGTTTTTTTCCTTTTGTTCTGATCCTTCTTTCACAACAAGATTATTATGGAAATATGATTAATATGATTGTACATGTGCAATCTATATTAGGTTGATTGCCATCTTGGAGTGAGGTCAGGGAAGGGAGGGAGAAAAAATGGAAATCTAGATATTATAAAAGTAAATGTTAAAAACTAATAATTTTTTTAAAAAAAGAATCAATAATTTTGTGAGTCCTGCTTATATCTAACTTCAGTGAACCTTTGATTTTTGTCAATGTGGATATTCTCTCTGGTGATCACTGCCTAACCGTATGTTTCCATCCTGTGTGGTTCTTATCTGTGTCCTCCCATGAGTTCAACATGTGGTATTACTCAATTCACTGGAAGCCTTCTCCTCAATTTCTCCTGACATCAAGAAGATATCAATTAAATAGCCTTGTCCAAAGTAGGTCCTAAATCAGCTATTCAGTATTGCTGAATCAGTAAGCTGAATCGGCTAAATCAGTAAGCCTTTTAGGTACCCAGCACTGGGGACACAAAAACAAAAATTTAGGAGTTTGCATTTCACTGAAAGACAGGGAAAGTTGTTGATCATAGATAGGACTGTCCATTAAAATGGAACCTATTAGAGTTTTACTTTATATGAGTCATTGTTCTTGGCAGTGGAAATATAAATATTTTTAAAACAGCATAATTCCTGTCTTTGAGGTGCATATATAGTTGAACCCAGATGGAAGAGTGACAGAATGGGGAGAAGAGGAAAGGGGGAGACAGAAAGAGATGAAGAGAAAGAGAGAGGAAGGGGGAGAAGGAGAGAGAAAGAAAGACAGTGTCAGACAGACAGAAACACAGATATAGACACAGTGAGAGATACAGCGACAGAAACACAGAGACAGAGAAATAGAGACCCAGAGATAGAAAGACAGACAGAGACACAGAAAGTACTCTTTTTCCACACTTCCATTTTGTAGGATATTTCTAAAATGGTGTCCTTCCTTTGGAGAATAATTGGCAAGTCATAATAAGGGTTCAGTGAGTTCAAATCTTCTTCTTCTTCTTCTTCTTCTTCTTCTTCTTCTTCTTCTTCTTCTTTTTAGGCAGTTGGGGTTAAAGTGACTTGCCTAGAGTTACAAAGCTAAGGTGTTCAAATCTTAAAATGGGAATGATGCCATATTGGAATTAGAAGCCTTAGTCTTAAGATGCTAAAAGGGGCTGTGGGCAATATTTTGATGTTTTAAGGAAGGCTGATTGTTTTTATTGGAAACTTTTCTGTCCTCGTTCCCTCTTTCTTGCCTTCCCCTTTCTCTTCCTTTCTCCACATACTTAGTAAAGGAGAGATGGGAAGATGGTGTCAGTAATGAAGCTCCCTGTTCCTTTTTTTGTGTCTGTTAAGGCATGCCTAAAAGGGAATTGAGCCAGTTAAGTAAATCTCCAGAGTAGCCACCACAAGGCCTGGTTTTCTCTGCCTAGACCAGACACCTCTCAGAGGCAAGTGAAGATGTTTGTTTAACCTATTTCAGTCTTAATTTCCCTATCTGGGAGTTTGGGCTAATCCTGCCTGATTCAAGAGAGTGGTGATAAATACAACTGGGATTTGGAAGAAGCTCTGAACTCCAAGGTTAGTAGTGTTGAAACAAACCTGGGAGTAAATGAATTTGGAATGTTTTCAGTGTTCCCAGACCCCATCCATGTAGGGATTCTTTTGAGATCACTGGCCCTGAACATGGATTCTGTAGTTTTAATAATGCTAAGTTGCAATGATTTTTGTTAAGTTTCTTCCCCCCCCCAAATTTTGAATTTAAGCTTATATTTATGTGATGTTGTCTTTCCTCTTCATAGATTAAAGATTGGTCATTGTGGAATGGACAATGAGTTTAGGGTAGAAACATCTGCATTTGAATTCCAGCTTTTTCTCTTCTATCTGTATGACCCCAATGTTGTATTCTTTCACTTGGTTTCAGGATTCTCATTGATAAACTGAAGTGATAAGGAGAGCACAGTGTGTTAGAATATATGACCACTGAGCTTCCTTATCTTGAACAAGCATTTATTAAGCACCTACTAGTTACCAGGCATTGTGCAAAGTGCTGGGAATGCAAAGACAAAAATAAAATCAGTGCCTGACTTCCAAGAGTTTATAATCTATGGAGAAGAAGCAATATGTACCCAGAAATAAATGTAAGATCTATTGCTGTTGTTCAGTCATTTCTGATTCTTTGTTCCTCATTTTGGGGTTTTCTTGGCAAAGGTATCAGAATGGTTTGCCATTCCCTCCTCTACCTAATTTTATATATAAGGAAACTGAGGCAAACAGGGTGAAGTGACTTGCCTAGGGTCACATAGCTAATAAGTATCTGAGGTTGGATTTAGACTCTTCCTGATATTCATCTGCACCATCTATCTGTTCAATAAAATCTTTACAAGGTGATTTCTTGACAGGGGCTGACAGTGATGGTAATCAGTGATCAAGAAAGGCCTCTAGAACAACCCTTACATTCAGAGTAATCCAACCTCCTTTTACAAATGGGAAACAGGCAGATAATGATTAAGTGGCTGGATCAGAATTTGAATCCAGGTCCTCTGATTTCAAATCCAAGTTCCTCAGATGCAGAGTCTTGATTAATATAATCTCTAGTTCTTCCTAGTTTCATTTGCCTCCTTAGTACTTGGCTTCCTCTCCCTTTCAGTCAGCTACCATCACGGTCCCTGTTGCTCACTTGGCACTTTTGGCAGCATAAAGATGAATTTTATTGGTAACTTCCCTGCCTTTATCTTCAGTGCTTCCCACTCACTTGCTTTCCCATGCATTTTTGAGCTGCTGCCAGTTTTTCTTTAATAAGCATTAGTTTCTCAGCCCAAACCCACTATTTCTTTTCTACTTTCCTGGAGAAAGATGCGTATCAATATTTTGCATCTTGCAATCCCCGATTGGCCCAAGAAAAGTAGTTTTTAGTGAAATTATCTAGGAGAAAATGACCAGATCTATCACTCCCCTCTCACTCCTAACCTTTATCCTCCCTGCCACCCCCAGAAATCAACTTCACTATGAGGTCAATTTTGGGATAATTTATAGATCATTATATTTTAGATCAGTTGGTGGGAACTTTTGATCAAAAGATTCTTGGGAACCAATTAAATCTTGTAAATTCTAAATATGTTTAGCTTCCAGCTTCATCTTTTAAATTAAATTAAAAAGTCACTTCTACTGTCTGCATTTCCTCATTAATTGTTTATCTAAGACAGGGATTCTTTTTTTTCTCTCATTTTTAATAATATTGATTTTTTTTCAAGTACACGCAAAGATAGCTTTCAACATTCATCTTTGCAAAACTGTGTGTCCGAATTTTTCTCCCCTTCTCCCTCCCCCTAGACAGCAAGCAATCCATACAGGTTAAAGCTGTGCAATTCTTTTAAACATTTCCATATTCAATTTGCTGCACAAGAAAAATCAGGTCAAAAGAGAAAAAAAACAAGAAAGGGAAAAAAAAATCTAGGAAAGAAACAAACAACAACAAGAAAAAAGATGAAAGTGCAGTACTTTGATCCACCTTCAGTCTCCATAATTCTCTCTCTGGATACAGATGGCACTTTCCATTCTGGGTTTATGGGAATTGCCTTGAATCATCTCATTGTTGAAAAAAGCCAAGTCCATCATCACATAATCTCGTTGTTGTTGTTGTGTACTATGTTCTCTCTGTTCTGCTCACTTCATTCGGCATCAGTTCATGTAAGTCCAGGTTTTTTGAAATCAGCTGTTCATCATTTCTTATAGAAGAATAACATTTCATTCCATTCATATGCCATAACTTATTCAGCCATTCTCCAACTGATGAGCACCTATTTAATTTCCAGTTTAAAGCAGGGGTTCTTAACCTTGAATTGTAATAATTGTATTTTGATGCAATTGGTTTCCTTTGTAGTTCCATGTTTTTTACTTTATACATTTGAAAATATTCTTTTGATAAAAAATCATTAGGTTTTGCCCAATTGCCAAAGGGCCGATGGCCCAGATGGATTGAAGAACCATCGTTCTAAGGAATCACTTCCTACCCTAACCCTTGCTATAACTGGAATGGATTGACAGGGTTTGTAAACAAGGTGATAATTGCTTTAATCAAAGTCAGATTTGTGTAAAGCCCTTTGTTATCCCACAGATTACAGTTTCTTCAATCTGGTGATGGGAAGGTTCTCCATGCAGAGAAAATAGAACTGACTGGAGGATCAGAAGTTAAGGGCTGGAAGGCAGTGTGAAGGCCATTTAGTCTAATCTCATTTTACAGAGGGGCCCAAACAAGGGAGTTGATACAGGGAATAAGTGTCAGAGCTAGGATTTAAACCGAGGTCTTCAGACCTCAAGCCCAGTGGCTTTTTCCATTGTATCATAGATGTGAAGAGGAGAGAGAATGTAATGTTCTTGTATAATTGGAGGGTGGTGAGGGTATTGCCTAAAGGGGCTCTCTAGGACTGAGATTCTTGCGCATAATAATTTAAATAATTTCTGGTGTACTTCTAGTTTGGCAAGTCCTTTCCCCATTCTGGACCTCACTTTTGTTATTTGAAAAATGGAAGGTCTAGACTACATTTCTAAAGCACTTTCAAGATGATTTTGCACTATCTTTAGGAATCAAAACTTTTTTAGAACATCTGAGGAGTTGCTTTGATCTGGGACTTAGTCTCTTTTTTATCTCGGTATGATGGAGCTAGTATGGAGACTAGTGGAGCAGGCTTGGGGAAAATGTGGGCTGCCAATAAAGTCCCATCTTTTTAATCATTTTGTTGTGGAAAGTAAAAGGGGTGGTAAATATTACAGTGATGCTTTGCATGTCTGAAGAGGAATAAAGATGTCATTTAGGGCAGCAGAAAAGGAGGCGGGCTGGTCATTTAGTGATAGGAGAGAAGAAAAAGTATTTATTAGATACTTGGCAAGAGGTATATAAATACAAGCAGAGAGAAAGATGGTTCTAGCCTTTAAGGAGCTTACCATCTAATGGCTGAGAAGGTTAGCAACACGGCCTGATGGGAATGAAGGCAAGTAGACTCTGGCTACTCCAGGAAGAACTTGCTGGGTAAGTTGAACAGGCCACAGGGATGATAGGAGGTGGTAGCGGGAGGAGGTCTCAGCACTCAGGAAAATTTTAGGATGAGAAAGCAGTGGAGAAGTGTGTGTTGAGTCCATAAAGTCAACAACAGTCCTGGGAAGGGAATAGGAGCAAAAAGTAAGAGAGGGACTAAGTAAGTGCCACTTGGGACCCACAGTATACTAAAAGAGCTAGAGTGTGGTCTCCAGACTTTTCTGATTGTACACTGCCAAGAGTAAAACGATTTCTGAGTGTTTGCCCCTCTAGTATGGATATATTTACTAATTTATACATTTTATACATGTACTAATAATTATGTGTGTTATAAAACTTAAAACATTTAAAAGGAATTAAATAAACATGAAATAATATCTGATCTTAGAGTTAGAAGAAAAGCTTCAGATTTCATTGAGCAGATTCTGCTTTAAGAAAATCACTTTGACAGCTGGGTAGGGGGTGACTTAGAAAAGGGGAGACCTGAGGCAGGGACAGAAATGATCAGGGCCTGAAGATGAAGGGTAACGAGGGCCTGACTTACAGTAATGGCCATATGAGTAGAGTGAAGAGGATGGATGGTGGGGGTGTTTTGCAGGCATGATTGGACCATTGACTGGACACTGTGGGGAGGGAAAATTAGATGTAGGGGTTACAACCCTGAGTGACTGGAAAGATAGTGATGACATTAAAAGAAATATGGAAGAAACAGGAAGAAGATTGGGTTTTGAGGGAAAGGTAAGGAAATCTATTTTCAACATGTTCAATTTTAGATTCTTGTGGGACATACAATTGGAAAAGTCCAATAAGAAATTGGTGATAAGACTTGGAGTAGAAGAGAAGATAGGACTGGATATATAAAACTGGGAGTCAGATTCATAGAGATGTTGATTTAAAGTATGGGGTTAATGATGAGAGAGAGAGGGAGAAAGGAGAGAAAGACAGAAAGGATGATGGAGAGGGAGTGCAAGAGAAAGGAAGAAGAGGAGGAAGAGAGAAGCAGAGAGCAAGAGATAGAAAGAGCCAGAGAGAGGGGGGAGAAAGAGACGGGGAGAATGAGGGAGGAAGAAGAAGGGAGGGAGAGAGAAAAAGGAGAGGAGGAGGGGAAGGGAGAGAAGGGCAGAGAGAGAGAGAGAGAAAGGTAAGAAAGGAAGGAGGAAGGGAGAGAGAGGAGACAGAGACAGAGACAAACAGAGGCAGAGATAGATGAACACAGAGACAGAGAAAAAGAGAACAGAAAGAGGAGATGAGAGAGAGACAGAGAGAGATGGAAGGAGGAGGAAGGAAGAGGGAGAAGAAAGTATACTGTATGCTGAATTGATGATCCATCAAAGAAGAATGAGAAAAAGCAATCAGACAGGAGGGGGACTCAAAATAAGTGTTACAATGGCCCTGAAAGGAAAGAGTAAGTGTCCAAGAAGAGGTTGTCATAGTGTCAAAAACTGAAGAGAGATCTCAAGAGTAGGGTCTAAAAGGAGTCACTGGATTTAGCTATGAGGAGATTATAGATAACTTGGAATGTTAATTTGAAAAAAATATTGAAGAAAGATGTGGAGACTTGAGAGACTAAAAGCAGGGTGGTCTGTTTAAGAAAACTCAGGCAGCATTAAAGGGACAGGTTTTTGGGGAAAAGTAATTTAATCATGTCCCTTCTGAGTCTCTTTGTCTTGTATTACTTTTCTCCATCAAAAAACTGGAAAGTGTGTGAGTATATGTGACAGATTTGGGGGCTCACTCATGAGTCATTGTCCCAGAGTGTGGTGCTGAGGAACAGGGGTCGGTCACTTGGGACTGCATTTCCTCACTTGTAATATAAGGGCTTATAGGGGGTAGCCATTGAGGACCATCCCATCTTAAAATTTAGGTTCTTACTTTAGCCAATTGTCTATGAAGGAATTATGAAAGACCATAGACAAGAATTCTCTGAGACGAGTACATGTGGATGGGCTGTGCTCTGCATCAATGGAGCAGATCCATTCAGCAGGGAGATCCTGGATCCATCAGAATATGAAAGCCTTCCAAGAGGATAGGAGGAGGAGGGAGAAGCCAGAAAGTCTGTGTTTTCCTTCAGGCTCTATTGGCCTGGGCAAGTCACTTAATACCTATGGTAATTGGGCAGAATAATACTTGTCTTTCCTACACCAGATGCTTCTTAGCGAGATTGATTGAGATAATGGACATGAAAATGCTTTGGAAAGCATACTTGCACTCAGGAAATGTAAAGTATCTAGAATTATACTAATCAGAGGGCAAATGCCAGTTTGATTCTGATCTTTACAGTCACAGAACTTTTATACATGGATTTTATTCTATACCTTTAGATAGGAATATCAATCCTGGGAAGAATCATTTGTCACCACTTGGCTGAAATTTATCCAAATGTTCTTTCTATGTAGCGTCAATATGTTCTTTATTTGCTGGAGGCCAGGCAGTCTTTTGAATTTAACTGCATTCGGTGTCCAGGTAAGGTGCTAGATCAGGATTATGTAAAGTATTTTGAGTTGGGAACACCTAGAATTCTCTAGGAGAGCACAAGCAGTTTCAGTGTTAATCTGAGGAGTTGCTTTGATCTGGGACTTAGTCTCTTTTTTATCTCGGTATGATGGAGCTAGTATGGAGACTAGTGGAGCAGGCTTGGGGAAAATGTGGGCTGCCAATAAAGTCCCATCTTTTTAATCATTTTGTTGTGGAAAGTAAAAGGGGTGGTAAATATTACAGTGATGCTTTGCATGTCTGAAGAGGAATAAAGATGTCATTTAGGGCAGCAGAAAAGGAGGCGGGCTGGTCATTTAGTGATAGGAGAGAAGAAAAAGTATTTATTAGATACTTGGCAAGAGGTATATAAATACAAGCAGAGAGAAAGATGGTTCTAGCCTTTAAGGAGCTTACCATCTAATGGCTGAGAAGGTTAGCAACACGGCCTGATGGGAATGAAGGCAAGTAGACTCTGGCTACTCCAGGAAGAACTTGCTGGGTAAGTTGAACAGGCCACAGGGATGATAGGAGGTGGTAGCGGGAGGAGGTCTCAGCACTCAGGAAAATTTTAGGATGAGAAAGCAGTGGAGAAGTGTGTGTTGAGTCCATAAAGTCAACAACAGTCCTGGGAAGGGAATAGGAGCAAAAAGTAAGAGAGGGACTAAGTAAGTGCCACTTGGGACCCACAGTATACTAAAAGAGCTAGAGTGTGGTGCTGAGGAACAGGGGTCGGTCACTTGGGACTGCATTTCCTCACTTGTAATATAAGGGCTTATAGGGGGTAGCCATTGAGGACCATCCCATCTTAAAATTTAGGTTCTTACTTTAGCCAATTGTCTATGAAGGAATTATGAAAGACCATAGACAAGAATTCTCTGAGACGAGTACATGTGGATGGGCTGTGCTCTGCATCAATGGAGCAGATCCATTCAGCAGGGAGATCCTGGATCCATCAGAATATGAAAGCCTTCCAAGAGGATAGGAGGAGGAGGGAGAAGCCAGAAAGTCTGTGTTTTCCTTCAGGCTCTATTGGCCTGGGCAAGTCACTTAATTCACAAATATCAATACTTAGCATGAGAAAGCCTGAGGCTTTGTGGACTGGATATAACTTCCTGTAACAAGAAAGGCTTCTAAATGGAGCTACAGAGAATCCCGTAGTCTGACCAGTGCATCGTAGTCAAGAGAGAACATCTCAGATGCTGCTTTTGCTCATGTTGGCATATCAGCACCAGGGATGGGGAGCACAAATATCAATACTTAGCATGAGAAAGCCTGAGGCTTTGTGGAAAGGATATAACTTCCTGTAACAAGAAAGGCTTCTAAATGGAGCTACAGAGAATCCCGTAGTCTGACCAGTGCATCGTAGTCAAGAGAGAACATCTCAGATGCTGCTTTTGCTCATGTTGGCATATCAGCACCAGGGATGGGGAGCACAAATATCAATACTTAGCATGAGAAAGCCTGAGGCTTTGTGGAAAGAGATAGAGTCAAACATATGCTCAGATATATTTTGCCTCCTTTCTCCTATGACTTTCATTTATTTTTATGTATTTGGAGAATTCTCAGATATGTCCTTGTTATCTCTCCAAAAATAATATAATCTCCTTCAGGCCAGGAACTGTTGTTTCATTTGTTTATTTGTTTACTCATTTGTTTGTTTCTTTGGTACTCTTAGCACTGTTGTGTTTTGTTTGTTTATTCCTTTGTTTGTTCCTTTGGTACTCTTAGCACCAAACGCAATGACTGTCATATGGTAGACACTTGAGAAGTCTGTTGATTAATTAATTTAGCGAGCATTCCTTCCACCAGTCTGAATCCTTTCTCTGGAAAGAGATTTTCTGCCACATGTGGAATCCTGGGATTTCAGCACTGTACCAGTTGCCTGGCATCAGGGGCAGTGTATTATAGTGAAGAGAGCTCTGCAGTTGGACCCTGGAAGCTCAGGGCTCAAAGCATGCTTCTCACATTCACAACCTCTGTGACCTCAGGGAAAACACATAATTCTCATCCTCTCCATTTTCTCATCTTTGAAATTCAGATGGTAATAATACCTGTAGATGTCTATTTCCCAGGGTTGTTGTGAGGCTCAAATAAAAATATATATATCCGTAAATCACTTGGCAAACATGACAGAGACAAATTGGTGTCAATTCTTTCACCTGTCCATCACCTGTTCAGTATGGCTTTGCATTTTATTAGCTAGATTGTCAGTTTCTAACTCTAAGTTCCAAGTGGCACATAGGACTGAGCTTCCCTTGGGCAAGACGGTGATACTTAGATTTCTAAAAACTCTTAACATGCTGATGCCTTAAATGGGTCCCTGGCTAATCTAGTACCATACTTTGTTGCTAGATATAGTTAAGTGGAATTGATGGAAATTTATACTTTGTTGGTGTAAGAAGGTCCTTCTGTTCACAGAGTTTTCTAAAGTAGTAATAGAGTCAAGTCAACAGAAAGTTTAGTGGTTAAAAGGACCAACTAAGGCTAGCTATGGGAAATACAAAGATGAAAGATGTCTTGCTTTCATTGAGTTTGTCATTCTAAATAAGGTACTTGGAGAAGTAGATAGAGAACTGGACCTGCCATATTTCCAAGTAGTAAGTGGCTGATCTTGTGCAAGTGATTTGAACTCTGTGTTTCAGTTTTCTCATTTATGCAATGACAGGTTGGGATTGATGATCGCTAATATTTCTTTCTTTTCTTTCTTTCTTTTTTTTTTTTTTTCTGAGGCAATTGGGATTAAGTGACTTGCCCAGAGTCAAACAACTGGGAAGTGTTAAATGTTTGAGATCACATTTGAACTCAGGTCCTCCTGACTTCAGAGCTGATGCTCTATCCACTCTATCTTAGCTGCCCCCATCTCTAATAGTTCTTACAGATGATCCCATAACCCTCAAGCCATCTCTTTCAATACCTTTAATTTTACAGATAAAGAAAGAAATTGGGAGAGTTTTAATGCCTCAACTATCCAAGGTCCTATAGATAGGAAACAGCAGGACAAGGAGATGAGCCCTGGTTGTTAATCTCAAAATCCAATAACCTTTCATTGCGTCATTCAGCTTCATTTTCCCTGACCACTTCACTATTCATGTTTGAAACTGAAATGTGACTTACTTCTTCATTCTATTCCTTAGATTATTCTATCCTTATCTGATACATAAAACTGTATTTATTTATTTAAAAATTTCTAATAGCTTTTTATTTTTCAAAATACATGCAAAGATGATTTTCAACATCCACCCTTGCAAAACTTTGTGCTCTCTCTCTCTCCCTCCTCCCCTCTTCCTCCCCTAGATAGCAAGTAATCCAATACATGTTAAATGTGCAATTCTTCTATACATATTTCCCCATTTATCATGCTACACAAAGAATCAGACTAAAAAGGAGAAAAAATGAAAGAAAAAAACAAGCAAGCAAACAATAACAACAAAGGTGAAAATACCATGTTGTGATCCACACTCAGTCTCTGGATGCAGACGGCTCTCTCCATCACAAGTCTTTTGGAAATGGCCCATAACACCTCGCTGTTGAAAAGAAACAAGTCCATTACAAAACTGTATTTAAGCAAAAAAAAAAAAAAAAAAAAAAAAAAAAAAAAAAAAAAAAAAAAAAAAAAAAAAAAGCACAACAAATTGCCCCCCAACCAAACTATAAAAATACACAAGTTTATGCTGGATATATTTCCCCCAAATCTTGAGTGGACACTGTATGAAGTGCTATTGATTCTTTTAGTGACTATCCACTTGTGCCATGCAGATTTAGAGGTCACTTAGTCCAATTCCTTCCTTTTAGAGGTGAGGAAATGATCTTTTTTGAAAAAAAAATAAATCCTGCCTTGATACCTCAATGAAAATTTCAAGCTATTTTTAGCTCAATGTGGGCATCTTTATAAAAGAGCTTGAGGGTGAATGTAACTTCAGGCAAATGCTCACGTGAACATTAATGTTGACTCAGCTTTGTATAATGGGTTCTCAAGAAGCACCAGTGATTTACGTATTCAGTTTAGTATCATAGATTTAGACTTGGCAGAGACTTTCAAGGCCATTCAGTTCAATGTCTTTATTACTTATTTGGAGAGACTGAGGAATAGATTTACTAAGGGTTATGGAGGTTGGAAATAAAACAAAAAAAAATCCTGAAATCATAGATTTAGTGCTGGAAGGAACCTTAGAAATCACTGAGACCTGTTCCTTTCATTTTAGAGATAAGGAAATTGAAATCTTGAGAAGTTAAATGATTTGTCCCTTACTGGGTCATATAATTAATAAGATTTGAAGCAGAATTTGAATCCAGGTCTTTCTGACTCCGAGTTCCATGCCCTCTGCATTGTACAATGCTGCCTGTCAGGTGCTCAAACCATCATATCCTGATCATTAATTTTCCTGTTGTATTCATTGTGCCTCTTATTTGCTGAGATTCTCTTCAGTTTGAGAACAATTATTTCCTCTCTGTCTCCTCTTACAAAGCCAGTTTGGAAGATGGTAAAGGAGATGGGAACTGAGGGGTGTGTGTGTGTGTGTGTGTGTGTGTGTGTGCGCGCGCGCGAAGTCTATCTATTTTGGAGTTGTTTCCTTAAAAGTCTGCTTGTGCAGGATAATTTGTCAGGAAGAAGTACTTTTCTGAAGCCTCTGCATCATGGGACTAAAAGGCAGAGTTTTTCCCAATAAGTTTTTTCTTTTGTCTGGTTATACTTTCTGCAGTCATCTTTTTAAAAAAAGGAAAAAAAAAAAAGAAAGAAAGAAGGGAGGGAGAAAGAGAAAGGAGAAGGAAAGAGAAAGGAAAAAATGAAAGGAAAGGAATAAAGAAAGAAAGAGAAAGAAAAGAAACAAAGAAAGAGACAAAGAAAAGATAATTATCATTGCAAAAATCACCTCTTTGAAAGAAATTTTTGGAGCTGGTGTATGCTCAGGCAGACTGCCCATTCCCAAGTCAGATCTTAGGCTGTGTGGTTTACAATATTGAACATGACACCATTTCCTGACTTGGCAAAGAGCTCATATAAAGAGGCCATTAGCCAAAAAAAATCCCATTGACATAAATATTCTTGAAATGATGCCTTTTTGCTATGTTACATTTGGAAAGTGCTCACTTAGCAATTTCTTCTAAAGATTTGTTATGTTTTCAGGAATACAATTGATACATTAGGAGTCAGAGGACCTGGGTTCAGATGTTCCACTCTTTTACTTACCCTGGGCCCAAGTTTCTCCATCATTTTTTTTTTTCAAAAAATCATTGATATGTTTTGTTCTTACATTACACATATTTACTTGGATTTTTTGAGTGGGGTTTTATATCAACATAAGACACGTACTACAGAGATGTCATCTGTATATGCTTTTCACATATACTTTCATTACTCTAATTCTTTAATTAATGGATATCTATTTTCTCTCTCTTCTATGACCCACTCCACTAGTAAAAAAGGGAAAACAAATATCCTTAGTCAAACACACGGATTACATACAAAATTCTGTCTTTTTCTTCCAACCTTAGACCCATCACCTGTTTGTTGTGGTAGAAGGTTTCATCATGCATTGCTCCTCTGGAGCTTTCAATGATTTTTGTATTGATTATAATTTTATAGTTTACAAAGTTTCATAGTTTTACAGTGTTGTCATTTTTGTAATGATGGTTTTGGGGCTTTGTAGATTTCATCATTTATCAGCTTATAAAAATCCCTGGAATTATTCATTATTATAATATCAATGTCATAGTTTAAATTATTTTTGTAATTCTTCTGACTTTCCCATTTAGTTCATATAAATCTTTCAATATCTTTTTTGTAATCCATTGTTTTGTCATTTCTTATTGCACAATAGTGCTCCATGCATTTTAAAAATATGGCTATTCCTGTGGAATATCTGTACTTCATTACCGGTGCTCCATTCATGGACCACCGTGTTTTCAAACTTTCTTCATTGATGGGCATTCTCTTAGTGTCCAGTTCTTGTCACCATAAAATAGATGCGCTCTAAATATTTTGGGTACCCTAGTGGCTCAGTGGATAGAATGCTGGTCCTGTAGAAAGGAGGATTCAAGTTCAAATTCAGCCTCAGACACTTACTAGCTATGTGATCCTGAACAAATCATGTAACCTCATTTTGTCTCAGTTTCTTCCTCTTAAATGATCTGGAGAAGCAAATGGCAAATCACTCCAGTATCTTGCCTAGAAAACATCAAATGAGGTCATGAAGAGTCAGACATGACTAAATCAACAAACCAACAAGAAAAATGGAATTAATTTGTGGGGTTTGAGGATGGGCATCTAGTTGGTGCAATAGATAGTGCTGGCCCTGTAGTCAGGAGAAGCCAAGTTCAAATCTGGCCTTGGACATTTAATAGCTCTAGGGTGATTGTGTAATTCACTTAACCCTATTTGCCTCAGTTTCTGTAACTATCAAATGAGCTGGACAAGGAAATAACAAATCATTTCATTTTTTTCCCCAAGAAAATTTCAGATGGGGCTCACAGAGAATCAGACAGGACTGAACAATAACAAATATTTTTGTGCATAAAGCAACTTTTCCTCTTCCTCTGATCTCTTTTGGATATAGCCCTTGCAAGTATTAGTACTACTAGGTCAAAAGACATGCTCTGTTTACTACCTTGTTGTGTATAATTGCCAATTACTTTTCAGAATAGTTCTTTCCATTCAAAGATGTGGTACAGGACATTGATATACCTGTTTTCCCACAGCCCTTCCAACACATTATTTTCCTTTTATGTAATCTTTACTACTCTGATGGATGTGACATGGAATCTCAAAATTGCTCTAATTTGCATTTCTCTATTTAGCCATGATTTTTTCATCTGAATATATATATATATGTGTGTGTGTGTGTGTATGTGTATATGTATATACACACACATACACACACACACACACACACACACAGAGAGAGAGATTACAATCTACAATTTTATCATGATATGAATCAAGACAGAATTTCTCAGCCATTCTTACAGTGCAAATGGGAAATTGGTAACTTTGTGCTTTCCAAGATTTGGACAAGCTTATTACCTCCATACAGATGCTCTTGGACTTAATGGTCTAGTCTGATTAACAGATTGGCTATTAATAGGCTGCCTTAATGCTTCTTAATCTTATTCCCAGTCTTTCTGTCTGGCTAATGTTTCATTGTTGTTTACCACTGATATAAGATAGAGAGATTTTAACCAGGTTTCCTCAGGATAGAGAAGGCAACTTTATGTCAGCCCCATGCTTAGAAAAGTGAAGGAAAGGATGGAAAAAGCAGGTACTTTCTGCTTTTCTACTTGGTTTTTACTGGGTTTCTTTCCAGTAACTCAATTTTAAGCTAATTTCATTTTAAATAGTTTTATTTCCTCTAAAGCCCTATGTATGTCAACCACATTTTCAGAAACACACAGTATGATCCCCGAATCCCTCTTCTTCCAATCCCCATGCTTTCTTCCTCTTCACTGTTGCTTCTCATCCTATGGATGTCCCAATCTTGGAGCTTGTACTCCCAGGAATTACCACTTTTCTTGATTGACTAATAACTGTCATTAGATATTATCATGCTATATTATATATATAACATATAATTTTATATAATATATATATACAAGTATATATTATATATTATGTATAAACATGTAATATATTTATATAATTATATATATTATATATAATATATAATTGATGGATAACTATCATTATCATTATCATGCTCCATTAGAATGAGCCACTTGAGGGGGCACAATGGATAAAATAGTGAGATTAAATATGGAGCTTGGTCTCAGGGTGATGGATTAGTGTCAGAGGGTTAGAAAATGGGAAAAAGAAGGAACCCTTAAATGTGAAAAATGGATGATGATTCTTTAATCCAAGTGTGATGACCTGACCCATTTAGTAGTGAGCTTGAATTTGGGCTTCCCTTGTCCATTTTCTGTTTTTTCTAATATTATCAGGATTAGAGGAGTATGCTAGACTATGTTGGCCCTCATTTTACAAGTGAGAAAATGGGCACAGAGAGATGTCTTATCTAAGGTCACACAGGAACTAAATGGAAGATCTGGGATTTGAACCTAGAATCTCTGACTTTCCATTGTCACTATTTCTTTGGGAGATGATATTGAGCAGGAGAAAGCAGAAAGGACTTAGAATCAGGAAATTCCAGGTTTGAATTATATGTCAGAGATGATTATCTGTCTTTAGCATTTCTGTGCTTCTATTTTCCTAGCTGTAAAGTGGGACAGCTCCTCCAATTTTTTCCTGACAGAGTAGTCCCCAAGATTTCATTGAGCTGACTTTGTACAGCTCTTTCCCAAATTTACGATGCTAGAGAAATGAACGTCAGTTATTATGATTAATGCTTTAAAAGATAAAAACTCATTTCTCTTTTTTTCCTGGATATCACAACATCTAGACATTAAGCACCCAAGTGTCAACCCTGCACCTACAGAGCAGAGAATGAGACTGCCTAGTTCACATTTTCCATTGTTTGAATCACTGGAACGCAGGCAGCTGCTTGTGATTTGGCCTAATATTGATTAACATTGCCTACAGGAAGTCAGCTAACAACAATGAGTTTTTACCAATTCCAGTTCTGCCTTTTCAAGCTTTAAAGTGATGCCTTATTAATTGATACTTCTGGGAATTAGAAGAAAAGACCAATTTCTAGAAAGGAACAAGATAAAACATACATATTTCTGTTGGTTTTATAATCTAATAATCCAGTGAAAAGAAAAAAAAACCATCATCCAGAGATGTGAAATTGGAATCATCTCAACAATGTGAACTTCCTCAAATAATGTTAGCTAATAGCTCACCTTTATGTAGCAATTCACAATATTATCCCATTTGTTCCTTACAATAGTCCTGGGAGGTAGGTGCTATTATTTTTTCCCATTATTTATCATTATTTAGTTTATTTATTTGTGATTATTTATTCCTATTTTACAGATGAGGAAACAAAATAAACGGTGGTGAAATGATTTATATAAGTAGTATATGTGAGAACAGATTGAGATTCAGGTCCTTTTGACGCTGGTCCTCTAATTTTGTAAAGCATTTAAACATAGTTCCTGGAACATAATTGATGCTTAATAAATGTTGATTGAGTGATATTTGTCAAGGATGTCGTCAGATGGGACAAATGGTCACAAGTGAAACTTTTGGTCATCTAAATAAAAAATGACAGGACCAATAATAATCAGGATGTCTATCTCCCTTTAATGTTTGAAAAGGATTTAATATAACAGCTCATTTGAGCCTGACCACACTTCTGGGTGGATTGATGAGGTGAGGAAACTAAGTTGTCACTTGTGACCAGTGGGTCAGTAATGAGAAGGGGGAATTTGAACCAAGGGCCTTCTCATTCCAAGCTCCATTCTGTAGCTACTGAATGTCACATTTCCAGCAAACTCCATCTGCTCCTGCTCTGGCCCAATGGGATGCCCGAGTACAAGATTTTTCTGCCACGGGCTTGTTTGTGCAAATGCCAGAGTACAGCCTTCTGAGTTTTGAATACTGCTCCCTCACATTCTCCTCTGGCAAGACTTTGTCTCTACAGAGCCAGGAAGGACTTGGCCAAGCTCCGGGGAGCCTTGGGATAGAAGTGGGAGAAGCATATCAAGTTCAGACTGGGGTTTGTTGACAGAAGCTTGTTGCCCACATCTCCAGGGCCCTCCCTGGCCTCAAGGAAGGGGTCGGGTAGCAAGGGCTCTCTGGAAAACAAGTTATGAGTTGGTTCTTCTCATTTATTATTTCATATTTCTTCTCCTAACCAGACTTTAAAAGCACGAATCTCTTCCTCTCCAAGGCCCCCATTTACCCCATGCCCATCTACCAGGAGATGGGTGATGTCATCACCCCCAATCAAGAGGTGATGGGAGATAGAAGTGGCTATTGAGACAGAACTCTAAAAGTGGGGGATTGGAAATGATCAATTAGCAGAGGGTATTTTTCTTAGTTCTCACCTTCTAATTTTTATGGACTGAAATCATTGCTTTACTTTATTAAAAACTAAAACAAATTTAATTGTTTCAAGTGTTGCACCCAGACACATTTTTGATGCAAAATTTGTCTTCTAGGTCCTTCTGAGTGTATTAATACAGGCTCTTTAATCAGAATTTCTTTCTTTTTTAAGTGAATAAAAACAACAAATCCTAAACACCCAAAACCTTTATTTTAGTAGTTTCAATTTGATTTAAAACTCTAAGCAGCTTTGGGTTTATTCAATGTGTATATTTTCTCCCTTGAAGCAGATTGCGACCTTTTTACAACTTAGCATATGGTTTTTGAGAATTTCTGTGGCTAAAAGCCTCTTCACCTACTCTTTTAACCTCCACCTGGTATTTCAACACCCACTCTGATTGATGTGAGCCTCCTCAATAGAACTCAGAATTCTATAGGCCATATTATGCCCTACTATTCTCCAACAAATTTCATCTCTTTTCCTTCTCTTCCCACTCCTTTTCTGTCTCTAACTATAGGAAAAATAATCAAATCAATGTGACCATTCCTAGAATGGATATTTGTCATTTAATGGTTCCCTAGATTAGCCTTTTGATTTTCCAGATCAAAACCCCTTTCTCTGTTTCCACCTTTCTATGTATATGTCTTTCCTATTTAAATCTAAGTTCTTTGAGATCAGAGTCTTTTTAATTAATTATTATTATTTTTAAAAATTTGTCTCCCCAGGACTTAGTACAATTCCTGGCACATGGTAAATTCTTTTTTTTAGTTTATTAAGTTTTAATACATGTTGTTTTATGAATTATGTTGGGAGTAAAAAATCAGAACAAAAGGGAAAAGCCATGGAAGCGATTAAAAAACAGAAAAAAGAAGTGAATATAGCATATGTTGTTTTATATTCAGTCTCCTTAGTTTATTTTCTGGATGCAGGTGGTGTTTTCTGTCCAAAGTCTATTGGGATTGCTTTGGATCACTGAACCACTGAGAAGAACCAAGTCTTTCATAGTTGATCATCACACATTTGTTGTTGTTGTTGTTGTTGTTTTAATTTATGTTCTATGTATTTGGACCTTTCCATTTCATTTGGCTTGGTGAGCTTAGAATAAATATTATTAAATATTTTAACATTTTTTGTCATAAATCAATCTTTCCATTAATATTCAATTCTTTTTTTAAAGTTAATTCTTCATTATCAATATTTTTTCCATCACTTTTTAAAATTATAATAACTTTTTTATTGACAGAACCCATGCCAGGGTAATTTTTTACAACATTATCCCTTGCACTCACTTCTCTTCCAGTTTTTCCCCTCCCTCCCTCCACCCCCTCCCCCAGATGGCAAGCAGTCCTATACATGTTAAATATGTCACAGTATATCCTAGATAATTGTATATGTGTGCAGAACTGAACAGTTCTCTTGTTGCACAAGGAGAATTGGATTCAGAAGGTAGAAATAACCCAGGAAGAAAAACAAAAATGCAAACAGTTTACATTCATTCCCCAGTGTTCTTTCTTTGGGTGTAGCTGCTTCTGTCCATCATTGATCAATTGAAACTGAGTTGGGTCTCTTGATCATCATACATTCTTACTGTTATTGTGTACAAAGTATTCCTGGGTCTGCTTGTTTTGCTCAGCATCAGTTCATGTAAGTCTTTCCAGGCTTTTCTGAAATAAGCTTGCTCATCATTTCTTATAGAACAATAATATTCCATGACTTTCATATGGCATAATTTATTCAGCCATTCCTCAGTTGATGGGCATCTACTCAATTTCCAATTCTTTGCTACCACAAAAAGAACTGCTATAAACATTTTTGCCAATGTGGGTCATTTCCCTCCTTCATGATTTCCTTGGGAAACAGAACCAGTAATGGCACTTCTGGATCAAAGGTTATGTACAGTTTGATAGCCCTTTGGGCATAGTTTCAGATTGTTCTCCAGAATGGTTGGATCATTTCACAACTCCACCAACAATGCATTAGTGTCCCAGTTTTCCCACATCTCCTCCAACATTTATCATTATTTTTTCCTGTCACCGTAGCTAATCTGAGAGGTATGAAGTGATACCTCAGAGTTGTTTTAATTTGCAATTCTCTAATCAATAATTATTTGGAGCATTTTTTCCTATAACTATAAATGGCTTTAATTTCTTAATCTGAAAATTGCCAGTTCATATCCTTTGACCATTTATTAATTGGGGAATGATGTGTATTCTTATAAATTTGATACAGTTCTTTACATATTTTAGAAATGAGGTCTGTAAAAATCTGTAAAGTTTTTTCCCCCAGTTTTGTGCTTCCCTTTCATTCTTGTTTTTGTTGGTTTTGTTTGTTCAAAAACCTTTTAATTTAATGTAATCAAAGTTGTCTGTTTTGCCTTTCATAATGTTCTCTATTTCTTGTTTGATCATAAATTCTTTCCTTCTCCAAAAATCTAATAGGTAAATCATCCCTTGTTCTCTTAATTTGTTCATGATATAATCTTTTATACCTAAATCATGTACCCATTTTGACCTTATATTGGTATGGGGTGTGATATAGGTCTATGTCGAGTTTCTGACATATTATTTTCCAGTTTTCTACATAGTGAATTCTTAATAGTATTTCATTCATTCATTCATTCAATCTCTGTGGCTTGGCTGCATTTTGCAAGGCTGATACTGGAACTATAGATATATGGTCCTTCCCTAACAGAACTAAAATTAAAAATTTTTGAGTTTGAGGGTAAGGAGAGTCAGAGAGCAGGTAGGAGTTCACCTTGGGGTTGACAAGATGCTGTGAGATTTGTTTGATCAAGGATTGACCAAGGCTGCAGAGGAGGAGGAAGATCTGGGGAGTTGGGAGCTGGGGGAAAGCTTTCTATGGAAGGAAACTTACTCTAAGATGATGAATGAGTATGAGTTCCAGCAGGGAGGTGCTTCCTCTGGGTTTAATTATAGGATTTGTGATGGAGAGGTCAGGAGGAAACATTTCCTGGCACTGGGCAGTCAATGCCCTCAAAACTTCGGCACCCTGAGGCAAGGTGCTATGGACTCGCCAGAGTTAAGATTCTATTTCCTTGACCCTTATCCAAGTTTTTCCAGTACCTGACCAAGCCTAAAATGCCCAGACTCAGTTTCATGCCATGAGCCCCAACAAGAGGGTTTTAGGTCAGTTTGTAGAATCTCTGCAGGATGGAAGAAGGTAGAGATTAAAATTCTGGTCATGGTCTTTGCCCTTGGTTAGAATAGTTGGGTTTCAGTTCTCTACTTTGAAATCCATGAGTTGCTTGTTGACTTTTTTCGTTCCCTAGCCAGCATCTCTGGATTTGGACTCCTACTTGAAAGTAGCCCCCGAGGGTCTCCAGGAAAGAGCAAAGGAGAACCTGAAGTAGGAAAGGAACCAGGAGGAAAGGAGGCTATTGAGTCCAGTGAGTGATGGAAGCCCTGGTTCCTAGGTAGCAGGATTGATTTGAATCCTGGCTCTGCTGCTCATTACCTGTGTGACGTGCACAAGTCATTTTCCTCTGTCTGAGTCTCAGTTTTCTCATCTATAAAATCCATATAAATCTATGGGATCAGAGTAGATTGATCCTACCCTAAGCCGCATTTCCCCAATGTCCCCATTTCTGGAAGAAATCTGGTACTTCCCTTCCTCTTTTAAAATCCAAATCTGTGGTTTCATCTTCATAGGGAACTCTCAGGGAGGGACTCCTGCATCTTCTTCCTTCTTGGCACTTATAATCTTAGAGTTTCCTGGAACACTGAGAGCCAGTATATGATAGAAGTAGGACTTTGTTAGCTGATGGTGTCATGGATAGAGCACTGGACCTGAAATCAGGAAGACCTGAGTTCAAAGCCAGTCTCAGACACTTACTGGTTGTGTAACCCTGGGCATGTCATTTAACTTAGCTACTTGTCTCAATTTTCCCAACTAAAAATGGGGCTAAAAATGGCATCTTGCAGAGTTGTTGTAAGGGTCAAACAAGGTCATATTTCTAAGGTACTTACCAGATATATAATAGGCATTCTAGAAGTACTTTTCTTTTTCATCACTCCAAAGCATATATATATATATAATGTTGTTTTCTCTATCTTTCACCAACTCCTCCCTATCTTTTTATTGCCACCATCTTACTTCAGGCTCTCACTATCTCTTGCCTTGTCCATTTTCCCCAGGCCTTTAAATAATCTCTTTCCAACCCATCTTGGTCACTTTATTTCCATGATCAAAACCTATCAGTGGCTCGCCATTGTATATTGATAAGCTATCTTCCTTAGCCTGGCCATTCAAGGCCCTCTGACATCTCACCCCAACCTATTTATCTGGTCTTATTTTATAACATCTCTTTCCTTGTCCTGTGATGTAATCACACTGGGTCCCTTGCCATATCTTGGGTTCATTTCATTCTGCCTTTTTCTGCCTCTGTGTTTTCTCACAAGGATTTCCTCACACCTGGAATAGATTAAATACTCCAGTTCAATAAATGTTTCTTAAACACTTATTATACATGAGAAATCTTATGTGGGGGATAGGAAAACCTCCAACACATAACTCCCAGACTTAACAAGTACAAGATGGAGGAGATGTGGTTAAGTAGCAGTGTGCAAAAGATCTGAGGTTTTTGGAGGACCACAAATATAATGGAAGATGGTTGACACAGTGAGGTGAAGTGCTTACTGCAGTGGATAAGGTTCTAGGCTTGGGAGTCAGGAAGATCTAATGAATTTGAATTCAGATGTAGATACTTATTAATTGTAAGATCTTAACTTTTGTCTGCCTCAGTTTCATCAATTGTAAAAAGGGGATGATAATAATAGGACCTACCTTCCAGGGTAGTTTTGAAGATGAACTGCGATAATATTTATACAGTATGGAACACAGTGTCTGACTATGGGTGCTTAATAAGTGCATATATCTTTCCTTTTCTAATGTGATCACAAAAATGGGAATGGGTCCTTTTTCTTCTCAAATCCTCCAGGAATAAGGGGCAATGATAGAATCACAACACAAAGCCATTTTCCAAACATCTACTCAAAATAAATCAAACAAAAACTGTTTGTTTGGGGTATTTACTGTCACTCTTCCAATGGATAATAAAATAAAAGTGTTTGGCAAGAACCCACTTTAGGATCCTGCCAAAAGGAAGCTTTAGAGTCACTGTGTCAGGGAGCAATTTTTCAATCAGCTGAGAGAGTATGATTTTAATTCATCTTATCTTCCCATTTCTCTGTAATCCACAATTTAAATGTGAAAGCTTTTTGAAAAGTGGGAAGTATAATCTGCAAAGACGAATAAATGCCATGATTATCTACTATTTCATTTAATCCCTCATAGAACACCCCCAGGATGAAGGGAGAATATCTCCATTTTACAGATAAAGAAACTGAGACATACCTTATTTTGAATAAAAAAAGTGTATATCAACACCAAAACAAGCCTTGCTTCTGGTGAGGAAAGACTGGAAGCTTTCCCATGGCTAACAAAGGTGATCCAGGATGAACCCATCCTTTATTAAATTTTAATGTAGTTCTAGCAAATGCTACCTAAACAATAAGGCAAGAGAGACAAATGAAAGGTAAAAGCCATTTGCACAGAGGAAATAAAATAATTCCAACTTTCATAGCATTATGGTTTTCTCAGGCCCTTCCCCTTTCTCTTTAAGAGAATTAGGAGTGAAAGTAATAGAAATGATTAATAGCTTTAGTAAAGCACTAGGATACAAAATAAATCCACAAAACGATCAACCTTTCTCTACGGTGCCAATAAGAACCAGATGAAAATGATAGAAAGAGAAATTCCATTCAAAATAATGACAAAATGCACAAACTATCTGGGAATTAATCTATCAAGATGCACTTGAGACATATTAGAGCTAAAGATCTTTTATAAAAATAGAGGAAGACAAAATTGGATGAAAATTCATTGTTCATTGTTAGGCCACACTAATATCAAAAAAAGTTGAGATGACATAAGTTAATATTTAGAATTTTCACAATTCTACTCAAATTACCAAAAGTCTACTTTATAAAATCAGACAAAACCAAAATAAATTTCATTTGAAGGAATAAAAAAATTAGAATGGCAATAGAAATTATGAAAAATTAAGACTATTTTCATAGAAAAAAAGAAAAAAGAAGTAGAAAATGAGCAAAACTAATCAGTACATAAATAACTTTGAAAACATATGCAATGTTCCCCACTTGTGGATATTCTATCCAGCAAAGAGTAGAGATGTCTTGGTCAAAGAAAGGAGATATCTTCATATATATATATTTTTGGGGGGCATTTTTTTCTTTTTTCTTTGCAATTTTGCAATATTCATTGCTGATTATTTTGTTATTATTTTGTGGGATCTAGGTTATACAGTGGATAGAGTGCAGGTCTATCAGCCAGGAAGACTCATCTTCCTGAGTTCAAATCCAGTCTTAGATACTTACTGGTTATGTGATCCTGAACAAGTCACTTCACCCTACTTGACTCAGTTTCCTCATTTGTAAAATGAGCTGGAGATGGGAATAGCAAACCACTCTAGCATCTTTACTAAGAAAACCTCAATGGAATCATGGAGAATTAGATATGATTGAAAAAATAACTGAACAGCATTTTTTCTCTTTAGATAGTATATTTATTATGCTAATGGATTTCTTACTTCACTTTGTTTTTTCCTCAATAAGTATTTGATTTTTCCAAATACATGTAAAGATAGTTTTCAATCTTCGTTTTTGTAAGATTTTGTGTTTTCTCCCTCTCTTTCTTATCATGCCTTCCACAAAACAGCATGCAATCTAATAGATTATACACATCTTACTTCACTTTGTTTCAGTTTATATAAGCCTCTCCATGTTTCTCTGTATTCATCATATTTGCCATTTCTTATAGCACAGGAATATTCCATTATGTTCATGCATCACAACTTGTTTAACCATTTGCTGCTTTACGAACATTTGCTTTGTTTCCAGTTCTTTGTTACCACAAAATGTCTCATAGCAAATGTTTTGGTGTATTCAGGACTTTATTTTTCAATCATTGACCTTCTTGGAGCTTGGTAGTGAACTCTCCAGATCAAAGGGTATGGAGATTTTAATCACTTTATTTACATATTTCCAAATAAATTTACTTCAGAAGTGTCAATTCATATTCATAATTCATACTATTATGAATAATAGTAGGTATATGGATTACCTGTTTGAGGTTTAGTTTCCTCATCTGAAAAATAGAAATAATATTCCTTACACTCTCGACTTCATGGGATGTTGTTCAGAAAGCATTCATGGAGATGTGAATTATTATTTTGGGTGACTTTTCAGAATCTTTGAATCTCAGAGCCGAAGGTTCCTCCTGGACCATGTTGGCCAATCCATGATGGAAGAAATCTCTTGTCTCCAATGTACCCAAATAATGATTTTGTTTAACCTCAGCCTGAAGACTTTCAGGGAGAAAACAGGAGCCCACGACTTTCAGAGATAGCCCATCATCCTTTTGGACAGTGATTATTATTAGGAAAATTTTCTTGACATTTCTAAATTGGCTTTTTTGCCATCTTTGCTTGTTGCTTTTGTTTCTGCCTCTTGGAACTTGGAGACTCTTGATCTCTTGGAAAAAAATTAATCTCTTTTTCCCATGAGGACCCTTCAAAGACTTGAAGACTGTTTCCTTGTCCCTTTGAAGCTTTCCTTCTTGAGGTTAAGCATCTACAGTTCTTTCAGCCAATGAGCATTTAGCCTGATTTCATCATCCTTCACTTCACCATTTTTACTAAACAATTACTAAAACTTAGCTCTTATCTTTCTTCCAAGATATAGTTTCCTCTCAAAGTTTGCCATATGAATACAATGTTATTTCAGCACGATTCAATGTAGGCTATTGTTCTGTGTTTGAATGACCCAACTAGTCTGAGCCAAGCCACACGGTGTTTTATTTCTTCCCATGGTCTTCTCATCACTATAAACCAATGAAATATGGTGGTTGGACTTTTAATATTTAAGAAAATTGAATGGAATAGGACAAGCACACCCTTTCAGAACAAGAGTTACCAATTTCTTTGCTAAGGAAAACTCTCTGGCACTGTCTTTAGGCTCAAATGAACTTGCAGGTCCAACTCTGAGCCAGTAAACCTAAATAAAATTCTCACTACCCAAGCCAAGTTGCTGTAGAAGGCACAGAGAATAGATCTCTTATCACTTTCTTATGTCTGAGATGTGACTAATGATCTGGATGAGAGGCCCAGAGGTTACTGGGACTTTGGCTTCCTCTCTATTGGTCTTCTGTGAAACAATGTGGGATGGTAGATAGTAAAATAAGAAGGTTGGATCAGGTAACCTCTAAGGTCCCACGAAGCTCTTCACATATGACCCTATGACCCTTGTGGGCTACTGGTCCATTCCAATTTCTTGTTTTATTTTTCTGTTCCAGCTGGCACATAGTAGGTCACAAGTAAATAAGAGTGAATCTGAGCTAGAAGAGTTATCAACATAAGATGACTTTTGATTACAAATCCTGAGTTTTGTTCTCTTAATTTCAGTTCCTTTGGGTAAATATTTTTATGAAAAAATTTAAAAAAATGAAGCCTTAGGGAAGAAGAAAGTGAAAAGGAGTTCTTTCCCATTATCTAATTCAGTATTTCATTCAAATGTGTGTGGTAGAATGGAAAGTAGGTTGACTCTGGAAGGAATAGAATAATCATTTATTAAGCATCGTCTATCTTCCAGGTGCTGGGCTGAGCATGGATACATGCACATGTATAGATAAACATATAAATATGATATTTCACACAATATAATAACTTATGTAATATAATAGTTCATATATTATCTCAGTTGCTTATAAAATCGCATTTGATCCTTATACTATCATTTGGGAGTTAGATGCTATTATTATCTCCATTTTATAGAAGGGGTTATTGAGGATCTAACAGATTAAAAGACTTGCCCATGCTCAGTCACTAGTAATCATTATTAGTCAATAAAAATGATATACTAATTGACAGTGACAATCGAATAATGTTGGAGTCAGCACAGTGAAATGAATCCTGGGTAGGCAGTCTAAATGTCTCAGCTCAAAGCCTACCATTGATGCTTATTGCCCATGTAACCCCTTCCTTTCTGTTAGCCTCAGTTTCCCTATCTTTAAAATTAAAATAAACAATCACACTTACCTCACAGGATCAAATGAAATGAATATATAAGATATTGTATAAACCTTAAGACTTATTAGTTCTTTGTTTCAAATAAACTTTTATTAGTCTCTATTTTTACATCACCCTCATCAATAATATTAGCTATTTTTATTCATACTGTTAACTCTTTGGAGACACTGAAGCCTGGGCCATACCTGGAAACCAAGGGCTCCAGGTTGGGGATATCTGCTCACAAAGACAACTGCCCTGAGTCACCATCTGGCCTGAGTCACCAGTTTTTCATTTCTAAATGGCTGAAGTGACTCTATGACTGCTCCCTCTAGATTCCTATCTGACCATTTCCCAGTCACATGTGGTCATTTACCTCATGACTGCCCCATGGATTCTGGGTTTCCTGATTCTTCAGGTTTCACATGATCTGTGCTATCACTGGGCCGGGCACTGGAATAAAAGTCAGGAGGGCTGGATGGCATCTCAGACCTTCCCCTGGATTTCTGGGAGCCCGTCTATTAATGTCCTTACTTCAGAAGGTCATGGATAGGGTTCATTTTCCTAGAGCTTTCACTGTGCTGAGATTCTAGTAGGGATGAGTGGACAGATCTAATGAAAAAGAAAGCCTAGGTGGGAAGGCCTGGTAAAGGCACAAAGAAGTACCAGGTCCATGAGGAGGCCAGGTGTGGGTATAAAATCCTGGTATAGTATAAGTATTAGATTTGAGGACCTTAATGGCTACCTAGTTCTACCACCTAAGCAGCTCTTGAGCAGGGCTTCTGGTCATGTACAATTTTTTTTTCTCCTCTTTTTATACTTTCCAATCACTTGAAAACTAGTCAGCATTTAGGTGGTGTATAAAGTTTGCAAAATGCTTTATGAACATTATCTTATTTGATTCTTACAGACATCTTGGGTTTCTGTACTATTATCACCCCATTTCACAGATGAGAGAACAGAAGCTTAGGAAGATAAACATACCCAGGATTGCACAATTAGTAAATGACTGAGGCAGGGATTAATCTCTGTTCTTCCCGATTCCAAGTCCACCAATCTGTCCACCGCACCACCTAGCTGCCTGTCTATTTTATAAGTTTGATTCCAGCAGGCATATAGGAAATGCATGGCATTGAAGAATGATACTGAAGATCAGCAGAAGACATGAAATCTCAGAGGTCATCAATGTCCAGCCTGTCCTTTAGCAAGGATCTCTTTTGTAATATTCCCAACAATTGGTTGTCTAGTCTCAGCTTTGAGATCTCGGCTTCAAGATGATGGGAGAAAGGACCCACTACTTCTCAAAGCGGCCCCTTTCCATTTTCAGATATCTCCAATTATTTGGAAGTTTTCTGAATGTGAAATCTAACTCTATCTCTCTGGACCATTAATCCTTATGTTCATTCCGCACCCTAGGGCCAAGTGCTTGAATTTGGCTGTTACATTGTCTATGAGTCAATACATTAATCCATTAATTAATAACAAGCAATCATTAAGAATTTAGTATATGTATTATATGTAGCCTATACATTATAGGTGCTGCCATTAAAGTCAAATAATTATTACCAAGGACAGGTTGGACCCAATAGCCTCTGCCAGCCCTTGAAGCTCGGAGATTCTGTGGCTCATTCAATTCATTCTCGGGATCATTTTTTTAGTCAATGTCCTGCATTGCATATGCGCATATTAGAATTACAAACTTATACTGTCCTAGGCTGTGATACGACTTTGCAGATTTTATACTAGAGGTAATGAAGAGTCATTCAAGTTTCCTAACTTCTGGGGCAATGGCATCAGAGTTGAGCTCTAGTAAATTTCATTTTAATAAATTAACCATTTGTTTTTGGCAGCAATTGGGTGTAATCGATAGAGCACTAGACCTGGATAAAGGAAGTCCTGAGTTGAAATTCAGCCTTAGACCCTAGCTGTATGACTTTGGGTCTATCAATTAATCTCTGCCCCAATTTTCTTGTCTGAAAAATGGGAATAACAATAGCACCTGCTTCCCAAAGTTGTAAGGATCAAATGAGATAATATTTGTAAATTATTTTGCAACAAAATACTGTATAAGTACTAGCTATTTTGAAATAATATAGAATAAATGAAATAATATAAAGAATAAGTAATATAATGATATAATAAAATGAATAATAGATGATATAGCATCATAAATATAAATAATAAAATGATATAATAACATATAATAATAATAAATAATAAAAAAGTACTTACCATAGTACCTGATACAAAATAGGTATTATATAAATGATGTTATTACTATTGTTATTATGTTGTATGAGGAATATATTGATGGAAGAAGAAGTTAAAGTTGAAGAAGATGGAAGTTAAATTCAGGACAATGAACTAGGAATCAATGTGCTACAGCAGTCCACTTGAGGCATTTTGTTCTAGGGTGTTGATTGTGTGACAGCCTAATGTTTAGGGACATATTCTCCTGACTGAGGATGGTTACATTGCAGGTCCCATGGACAGGGAGTCAGCCCATGCTTCCCTCCGTGGGGGAAAGCAGTTCACTTCTGGTACAAGAATGAGTAAGCCTTTAAACCAACAACTGAAACCAAGCAGGGTGAAGAAGGAGATGCATGATTGAGATGATGATAAGAAAGGGCTGCTACATAGCTGAATCTTCCCAGGCATCAGTAATTCATGTATGTGAAATATCTTCATCATCTCTGTGTGACTTTTCTTGAGATTTAGTCTTTTCCCACCATCTTTTTTTTTTTTTTTTTGGCTTGAGTATATGATAATAATATCAATATTATGATAATAAAATGTAATAACTTGCTGGAGTGTTGGGTGAATTTATTTGCCTATTTATTTACTACTTGTTTTTAATCCCTATCCTATTTGTTGTTTATAATAACCTTATTATTATGTTTACTATAGTGTTATAAGAAATGAGGAAGGGTGTGCTTTCAATGAAACCTAGAAAACTTGTATGAGCTGATATAAAATGAAGTTCTCAGTACCAAGAGAATAATTTGATAGGACAATAGCACTACTGTATAGACAAATAACTTTGAAAGACTTAGGGATTCTATTCATCATAATAACCAATCACAATTCCAGAGGACTCATGATGAAACATTACCTGCTTTCTGATAGAGATAATACACTGAATGTTGTTATGGGCCAGAACTCTGTACATGAAATGAATCTCTCTGGCTCAGTTTGTCCCAGCTTATATTCAGTATACTTGAGTATAAGCCAATCATTATATCACTAGGGAACCATTATTTGTTGTAAGATTAACTCAATTATACTGAACTAGAGAACTATTAATCACCATGGGAAACTAGATAACCATTGTCTCATCCATTCTACTGACTTAACACCTTGTAAGAATCCCTGTTTCAAGTATAGAATTCTGGCCCATAACAGAAAGTATTGACATAAACATTATATACACATGTATTAATACATATGTATATACATATACATGCGTATATGTATGATTACATATATATATCTCCATATACATATTAGACATGGTCATTATGGGAATTTGTTTTGCTTCAGTAAATAAGTTTGTAACTGCATTTGTTGTTTTTCTAATGGGAGGGGAAAGTGGGAGAGAGAATACAAATTTGAAAATAAAATAAAATTGAATTACAAATACATATCTCTTTTTCTGATGTGCTGGTAAGTTTCAGTGATGGAGTGTGGATGATCTTGGACGTGCATCATAATCTGGGATGGGGGTTTCAAGCCAACAGATTTATTTATCATCTAAATTCCCCTCGTATTGGGGCACAGTGGATAGAACAATGGTCCTGAAGTCAGGAGGACCTGAGTTCAAATCCGATCTCAGACACTTAACAACTTTGGGCAAGTCACTTAGCCCCAATTGCCTCAGTGAAAAAAAATACCCTTGTATTAAATTTAATAGTCTGAGGCTTTTTGGACCATGTAGAAGATGGGTTATGCTCTTATGCTATTGAGGTAGAGTTGTATAATAAAAAGCATTTCAAGATTGTTTGAAGGAGCTGGTAATGATTATTACAAAGAAGAGAGGATTAAGAAGGGACATGATAAGTACATATAAATATAGGAAAGATGGTCACTTGGAAGAAGAAGTTGATTTGGCAAGAAAAAATGGGCAGCCATTGCCTAGACAAGTTACTTTCCCTTTTGTGGCCACAATTTCCTCAGCTATAAAATCAAAGGATTGGGCTGGATTACTCTTGAGGTCCCTGATGCTTCCATGAGCCTTGAAGAGAAGCTCTATCTTCTGACCTGGAGTTCATAACACTACTTATGGAAACTCATTTAAAACAGAGCAAGGAGAGAGAAATTGCCTGAAATGGGACTTAAAGAAGGAGAAATGGGTCCCACTTTCACTCCTCCTGGTATTGGGTTTACAACAAAACTCTTTCATTTTCCATGTGCCCCATCAGACCAGCCCGGATTCAATCCTTTCCTCAATGGGAAAAAGGTATCATGTCAGTAGCTTTCTCCACACCCCACACTTCCTTAGCAACACTAAGCTTCCTTCCCATTTTCTCTAAGCTCTTCTTTCTCCCTGACACATGTTTCCAGGACGCCATGAGAGTCCCTAGCTATGACCCATTGTGGAGCTGGGGTGTCGGTTCAGACTGCTGAGCCTGCTTCCTGCCCCCCAGGGCTGAGATCATCATCTGGGCTACTTAGTGATGCTCGAGTTGCTCAAGCCTTCTACTGTTAAATTATTCAGGCTGGCCACACAGGTAGGATCTGATCTCTCATTCCCAGGTCCCGGTTTGCTGGGGCATCGGGAAAAACACAAATAAAAGCAAGGCCTTTGGGTTTTGAATCATTTATGTTGTTGTCACGTGGAGCAGCTGTTTTGTTGGGTTTGCTGGGGTGGCTGTCCCTGGGATATTTCAGGGATCTTTTTCATCACCCATGGTGATGAAGGGAACCCTGCCCCCCACCAGGTCTGGCAGTTTCGTCTCTCTGCTAGACAGTCTGGCTCCAACACCTGGGTATTTTTAGCTAATGACTAACTTGGTTTTGAAAACTTTTATCTCAGGTCTCCGAGCGTTGCTCTAGGACTGTTGGTGGCTTAGAATGATGTCTTTGATGGGAAGGACAGGAGTGAGGAAAAGATCTGGGGCACAGGATCGACATGGGGCTTGCCAACTTTTCTACTAGCCTCAGAGGAAGCAGTGAGGTGGGGATAGCTCATGGGGGAGCTTTGACTTTTAGCCCAGACTTTCATCTGGGGTCAATCAAATAACTTCTCTGTTCCTCAGTTTCTCCATCTGTAAAATAGTGCTAATTTATCTGGGGTCAATCAAATAACCTCTCTGTGCCTCAGTTTCTCCTTCTGTAAATTAGTGCTAATGATTTTCCCCCTGAATTCTTGTGACTTTTGTTGGAAGGGTACCACTCAAAGAATTGGGTTTCAAAGTGGGGCATCTTGCCAGTTTCACTTAATCTCACCAGTGTGATTAGGGAGCTTAGTAAATTGACCCAGAGTCCATTTGGTACCGCTATTCTATAAGAAAATATAGACATCACCAAAGATATTGAGGAAGGAGTTGTAGGGAGCCGACTCTCAGAGGGAGGTAGGGGTTCCAAGAGGCAAGGATGAGGGAGTCATGTATTCAATGTATAAGACCAGGTTGAGGTACAAAGTTAGTCAGTCACAGGGTTTAGAGGGACAGCCCAGGGAAAGGCCTTTGTGTGGGAAATGGGATTTTACTTTTAGGGAATACTACATAAGTAAGTTTGGCTGGAAGTAGAAGGTGTAAGAGGGAGGAACACGTAACCATCCTGGAGAGAGATGTTGAAATGAGACTACAAAGGGCTTCAAAGGCCAGGAGAAGGATTTATTTTTATCTCATAGGCAACAGTGAGCCACAGACACTTTTTTGAGCAAGGCAGTGACATGGTGATAGGTGGGCTTTAGTAACCATGGTCTTCTGATTCCAGTTCCAGTACTCCAGGTTCACAAGAGTATTCCATTAACTGTGTTGAACAGTGTTGAAATTGAGCTTGGTCTCCTTCAGTAATGGGGAACTCACTTCCTTGTCCCCACTTTATTCTGAAATACTTCCTGTTCACCTCAGAAGAAAAGCTCCCCAAACATAAGGTCTGAGGTATCCATTTCAATCTGCACTAATGGATCTTTGGGAGCATTAAAGCAAGAAGCATGAAAGTGTTTTCAAAAAATCATAAAAATAACAGAAGCATCTATTGTTGTTTAATTTTTCTCAGATCTGAGTCTTTGTGACCCTATTTGCAGTTTTTTTTTGGGAGAGATACTGGATACTGATGTTCCATTTTCTTCTCCAGCTCATTTTACAAATGAGGAAACTGAGGCAAACAGAGTGAAGTGACTTGTCCAATGTTTTACAACAAAGAAGTATCTGAGGCTAGATTTGAACTCGGGAAGATGTCTTTTTGGCTCCAGACCCATGATGTCCACCTACTATGCTGTCATTCTGAACAAAGGTAGTATCAGTTAATTGAATCAAAGCCTAGAACAGTGGTCGTCCATCTTCTATTTTTATTTTTTAAAAAGCTTTATTGATACTGACTTTTTTCCTTCAGTAATCAACATATAATAAAAAAATACTAGTTTTGGTTGAAAATATATTGGCGTTGAAGCATGCGTAATTTTTCTGCAAATTTCAAGTCAGGCAGTTAACACTTTAAAAATGCTCACTATGTGTTAGACTATTGTGTTAAGGCCGGGCCAGTGAAGGACATTTTCTAAGAATTGCGTGGTGATGGGCTGGGTGTGAAGGATACTAGTGATATAAAATCAACTAGACTTGGCAATGGGCTGAAAAATGGGAGCTAGGAGAAGAGGGAGGAGTCCAAAATATTCAAAGTGCTGAATCTGAGTGCCTGAGAGGATGGTAGAGGAGAACATAAATACTCCCTTGAATATGACAGAGGTGATCAGAATATTATCTCCCTCAATAGCTCATAGTTCTAGAGCAGTTTAGGATTTACACAGTGCCATGTTCACAACAGCCCCAAGAAGTGGGTAATTTTCATTTCTGTTACAGATGAGAAAACTCCATTCATACAGCCACCATTCTGGTTCAGAACATGCAACTTTCTACTTGGATTATGGTAACAACCTTCTCATTGGTTCTATGCTTCTGAAATCTCCCTTCTCCAACCCATCTGCCACAGAGCTGCCAGTATTATCTACCTAAAGCATAGGTTTGCATGCATTATTTCTCCAGTTCAAGAATACTCAATGGCTCCCTATTATGAAACACTAATATGAGATCCTTCACCATTTGCCTTTAGATCCCATTTTAACTCCTTTCACTAGTTCCATGTCCCAGACGAACTATGGCGCATGGGCCCACACGCCTGGAATTCTCTCCTTATCCCCATTTTCAAACTTCCCTGATTTCTTCAAGTCTCAGATAAATCCCTCCTTTGGCAAGAAGCCTTTCCTGTTCCTCCTTAATGCCAGTGCCCCCTGAGATTATCGCCAATTTGTCCTCTATTGTCTTGCTTGTTTATAGTTATTTGCACCTTATAAGTTCATTAGATTTTTTTTGGTAGCATAGTGCCTTATACTCAGCAGCGACATAATATATACTTAAATTTGACTTGAACGATAAGTTGAAGTTTTGTTCAAGAACAAAAATTTCAGTCATCTGAAAAATAAGTCCTTTAACTGATTCTGGGAAAATTATATAAATTTGTTTTTTTTCTTTTCCACATACACACACACACACAGAGACACATACACATATACACACACATATATACACATATATGTATGTATATGTGTATATATATGTTAGCTTTAAGTATAGGATATATATGATATATTACATGCATATACATACATACACACACAGATATATATATATATATATATATATATATATATATATATATATATATATATGTATGTTAGCTTAAAGTATTGGATAAGAAGGGTAAATAGTGAAAGGAAGCTCTTTTGATTAACAAAAATCTGGCCTCCATTCCTGCCTCTGACACTAGCTGGCTGTGGGATTATGGGTGAATTACTTAACATTTTAATGCCATAAGCAATTCTCTAAGAATACCAGGAATGGACAATTGTCCCTTTTCCACCCTAGAGTTACTATTATAGATAAAATCCCCAAACCATATAGAGAGATAAAAAAAAGATTAGGGGCTACTTTTCATGAGAAGGAAAGGCTACTCAGGAAGGAAAACAGTCATTCTGAATATTTTCTATAAATTATTCTTGTGACTAAATTTGAATTTAGCAAGTTAGTAAAAGAGGAAATGGGTGGATGCTTCTTTTTGCCAGCTAGGCCATTAACTCTAATCAAAAGGATAAATATGGGATCATGATTTTTTTTTCTTTTGGAAAACTCTGGCCCAGAGGTAAGAGGGGTGAGGTGCTTGTGAAGAGAGCTGCAGCCTCTGAGGTCCCATGGGAATCTCACTGGCAGACACAAAGTCCCTGCATTCTCAAAGAGAACTTGGATTCACCAAACTCAGCTACTTAAAAGGAGATAATCTCACCAACAAACCTCATGCCAGGCTCCTTGTAGACAGTTCCTTCTGTTTTCTCCTCTGTCTGCTAGATTTCCTTCTTTCTTTCTTTCTTTCTTTTCTTACTTTTTTTGTTAGGTTTGCTAAAAATGAAATCAATAGTCTGTAAGAATCCTGTAGTTAGCCAAGAAGAGTTCTAATTTGAGGCTATTTTCAAATCTTTGTGGTGACTAAGACCAGATAATCTTCATTTAGTTGTGTGGGTCACAGGGTAAAGAGGAAAGTACACGATTCTGGATAGACATCAACAGGAGAGGGCCCAAGTCCCTCTACACCCTATAAATGCATGCTTAATTAGAAACTTAAGCTAGCTGTGCAGCTTTCAGAATTCTTATTGGAAGGTGACTATATAGTGAGAGAAACTAATCACAGAATATCCTCATCATTGTTCCCTTGTGACCAGGAAAGTTGCTGAGATGGTTGAATGGGGTGGGGAGAGGAGGAAGATAGATGTCCATCTTCAAAAAATTATAACCCAGCAAAGGGCAGAAATGATCTGGTTAATGGCCCACTCAACATAAACCTGTAATTTAATGAGTTCTTCCCTCCCTCCCCCTATTTTCTTTTTCTGGACACCAGTGCCAGTTTCTTGGCAAGATCAATGGAGAAAAGATAGGACTCACTGGCCTGAAGAGATTCTTTGGGGACCTCATTTTTCCTAAATGAGACCTTCAACTCCACGGATGATTGATGAAAAAGCTCCAGAGGCAGTTGCATGAGGCAAGATGACAGAGAGTTTAAGATCAGTTTATCATGGGCAGTACATGGCCATACTGATGATAATAGAGATCCCCTGAAATGTTGCAATAAAAGCATGCTCTTTGAAAAAGCAGATGGGACATGTTGGATTCATCTAGTCTGCTCATTTTAAATGATGCCCTAGAAAAGGATATTAGGTTTCTAATAGATGATCTCACTACTCACCAGTAGGCACTTGGTTGATACAGTGGATAGAACTCTGTCTAGGATTGGGAAATCTTGAGTTTGCATCCAGTTTCAGACACTTAATTTCTGTGTGATCCTGGGAAAGTCACTTGACCTCTGTCTGCCTCAGTTTCCTCATTTATAAAATGGAGATATTAACAACATTTACCTCAGAATTATTATTAAATAAGATAATTGTAAAACAAAAATTTAGTAGAGTTCCTGACACATAAGTGCTACATTTATATAGCACACACACACACATATATATATATATATATATATATATATATATACATGTTTATATATATATATATGTATATATATAAATGTTAGCTGTTAGTATTATTCCAAGAAATGGGTAGTTATTCTGTTCATAAAATTGAGCTCTAATGAGAAATTGTTTATTAATCATTGTTAATGGTGAAGAATCTTGAGACCATTGATTTAAGGAATGAGGAATATATAGCCTGGGAAACAAAATGAGATAGAACATATTGGTTGTTTCCCAAAAGTTAGAAGGACTTGTGGAAGAGGAATTAGACATGCTCTGCTTGTCCTCAAAGGAGAAAATTAGGAGCAATAGCTGGACATTACAAAGAGGTAGATTTCTGATAAAGAAAATTTTATGCCAGATGTTGTAGCATACACCTATGATAGCTGGTAGAGAGGCTAAGGCTAGTGGAGGACATAAGTTCTGAGATGTGATGACTGCAAGCTAATGAAGTGTCTACATTAAATCTGACACTGATATTGTGCTGAGTAGGGGAACTGGTCATGTGAAAGGTTGCTGTACTTGCAGTCTAAGTGAATCTCCAAATATATGGGAGAACAGGAAAAAGAAAGAATGAAAAGAAGGAAGAGAGAGAGGGAGAAAGGAAAAAAAAGGAAGGAAGAAAGGAAGAAAAGGGGAAAAAAAGAAAAGAAATCTTTTCTATTATTAGAATTGTCTACAAGTGCAATGTATTCTCTTGGGAGGTGATGAGGCCCTCCTTAATATTATATAGTTCCTTTTTTCAAATGTGATTGGATGATCACTTGTTGGGAAACATTATTTAAGGAAATTTGGGCTGGATAAAGATTGGAACAGATGACCTCTGAGGTCCAACTAATTATAAGACTATTTTAGAAAGGCATCCTAAAAAGCATTGTTGAAAGAATAGATTTATGAACTCTAAGGACCACCAGGCCAGTCCATTTGTCCCAAACCTTCCTAAGTATGCTGTTTCTCTCCACTAAAACATGAAAGCAGGGACAACCTTGATTTTCTGGCTGTATCCTAAGCACTTAGCACACTTTTTAGCACATAGTAAACACTTAATTTTTTATTGATTGATTTATTCAAGAAAATATAACTCTTTATGAAAAGCATCCGTTGCTCTTAAAAGGTTCTCTATACCAGAAATATCAAATTTGTAGCTAGCACTGCTTGAGAAATTCCCAAGAGTCAATTGGGCCAGATTAAAATGCAATTGGGAATGATTAACAAAATAATTTAAATAAAATAAAGCATCAAGACTATTACCTTTTGGTTTTCTAGTCAATACATACCCCAGAATAATCTTTTTACTTAATTTAACACCATTGTTTTTTACCTCTCACCTTCATTTTCTTGTTCCCCATTTAACTTTCATTCCCTTACAATATGGCTACCAACTCTTATCACTGGTTTGGAATTACTCTCTCCAAAATTATCAGACATTTTTTTGGCCTGCTAAATCCAAAGGTGTTGACTTTTTTACATTTAATATGATGTCTCTGCAGTTGTTCACCTTGTTGACCCCCAATTTCCCTTAGGTGCTCACTCCTTCCTTGCCTTCTGAAATATTGTTCCTTTTTGATTCTCTTTCTACCAATCTGACTGCTCCTTTTTATCTCTTCTGTTGGATCATAATACTTTCCCCATGCAATACTATACATGGCCTGCATCCAAGTCTGTCTTTAGCTCTCTTCCCTTCTCTCTATAACTTCTCCCTTTGGAATCTCATCAGCTTTCATGAGTTTCAATGATTATTTTTATGTCCAAATCTCCAGTTCCCTCTTTAATTTCTACATGGCTCCAGTTCTATATTACTAATTGCTTGATGGTCATTTTGACCTTGATATGCCATAGACATCTCAAAGCTGACATAAATAAGCAGAACTCAGAATAGTTCTCTATTCTTCCAAATTTTCTAACGCTCTATTCCATATTCTTCCAAATTCTCTATTCTCTATTCTTCCAAACCTCTGTATTTCTCTTGAGGATCCTATCTCCCTTGGAGTCACCAACTCACAATTTGAGTATAATTCTTGATTTTTCCCTCTCTCATCCAATTACTTTCTAAGTCTTGCCCATTTTGATTTCTGTAAATATCTCTTAAATAATCTAGTTCTCTTTGTTTACATCCTCTGTTTACAAGACCTTGATCCTAGTTTAGGTCCACACTCCATTTCACCTATGCTACTGAGTAGTAAGTTCATTGTTATCCTTACTTCCAGACCCTCCGTTTCCAATCCATCCTTTATTAGTGTGACAAACAAAAATCCAGATTTGACCATTTCATTTTCACACTGAATAAAGTCTATGTCTTGCTACTTCCATTAGGATCATATGTAAAATGCCTTTTGAAATGTTGTTTCTACCTACTATTCCCAATCTCATGTCATATTGCACTGTAAGTTTTAGTCCATCTGTTCCTTGGTTGATTCTTTGTACAAAATTCCCAACCCAGGTTGAAATAAGTTGCAACATCTTTACCTGATAGTCAGGTAATTTCCAGCAAAGCCCAGGTAAACTGCCATTTTCTACAAATGACTTTCCTTGATTAGTATTCATGCCATCTTGAAACTACCTTGTAGTCACAAGACTGTAGACTAGGGCTCAAAGGGATCTCAGAGACCACTCAGTCTAACTCACCCATTTTATAGACTAAAAAGAAAATAGGACTAAAGGAGCAAAACAACACAGGTAGGAAATAGCAGAGCTGGGATTCAAGCACATGTCCTTTTACTCACAATCCTGCTCTCTTTCTACTATACCTCATGTCCCCTTGGGACAGATTCTCTACTTACTTATCTGAGATGGGCTATTTCCTACATTAAAATCGAATCCCCTTTTGAGCAGAGATTGTCTAGCATTGGTCTTTGTATTCTAGTGCCTAGTATTATGTATGCCTGGATTATAGTTATGACCTACAAAACCTCTGTTGAATGGACTTGAATTCAAAAGAAGCTAGTCCGTGACCCACAAACTGTTGGGGTTCTCCAATTTTCCAGACCTTGGAGTTGAAAGCATCTTTTGCCAGCCCAGCCAGCTAACCGCATTGTCTCTGATTTATTTTGAAAAAGATTAAAGGGTAGGGAGAGTTCTGGTCTCAGCATGTGCTCCATGTTGGTGCTCAGGGAAAGAACCTTGGCCTCTCTTTCCATAAAAGGGGCCCGAAGGAACAGAAGGAGGATGTCTTGCTAGATAGCTGATTTTCTCAAAGCTGGCTTCTAGGGAGAAGGGAACTAACAACTCCTTACTTCTGTAAACAAAGCAATTTAGTCATTAGAGTTGAATCATTTGAATGCTCAACACCACCCTCCAGCTCAGTTGGGTGCCTTGGGAGGGAGGCACTTAGGTATTGCCAGGGAGTTATTTGTCCCCATGACATATAGGAGGGAAAAGTCCCCCAAACAAGAGTTTCTGATTTAGTAAAGGGAAAGTATTTTTTTCTTTTTTTCTTCACAAATAAAAGTATTTTATTTTCCAAATACATGCAAAGATATTTTCAAATATTCACCTTTGCAAAATTTTGTATTCCAATTTTTTCCCCTTCTCCTCCCCTTCCCTCCCAGTAAGCAATCCCATGTAGGTTAAACATGAGCAATTCTCCTTATTTCCATATTTGCTTTGCTCCTTTAACAGGAAAGCATGATTTCAAGTGGAAAAGAGGGGCTCAGAGAGACAGTCCCCCTCATGGGGCCGTGGAAATGGTTCTGCTAATCACTACCTAGCCAATTTGATTCAACCCAAACCCAGTCCATTCACTAACCATTTATGAAGTGCCCACTCTCGGCCAGAAACCGTGCTAAGGGTCAGAGATATGAAAACATGACTGTAACCAAGCCTGCCCTCGAGGAGCTTATGTTATTCAATAACTGAGTCGGGATTTACATTCATCCCCTAACATCAATACATCCTGGCATGGGGAATGGATATGGAGGAAACCTCTCTGATGGTTTAATTTTCCATCTTGATTTCATGTTACTCTTTTCCACACTCTGCGTTGCAGCCAAACAGCATGACTGCTGTCTCCCTGTGTAGTGGGGCAACCAGGGAGCCCAGTGGATGGATTGCTGGGCTTGGAGTCAGGAAATCCCAAAGTCAAATCCAGACTTGACACATAGAGCTGTGCAAGTCACATTTGGGCAAGTCCCATTACCTGTGTTTGCCTCAGCTCCTTTTCTATAAAATGGAAATAAAAAAGGGCACCTACCTCCCAGGATTGTTGTGAGGATTGAATGAGATAATAATTGTAAGTGGTATGCATCTGCTCAGGCTGCCCTCTGAGTCTGGGAAGACTTTCTCTTTGCCGTCAGCTGGCAGAATATTTCTGATCTTTCAACATCAGCTCAAGTATCACCTTCTGCATGAGGCCTTTACTGGTTTCCTGGCTATCAAGTGTATATCTCTCTCTGTCTCTCTATCTTTGTTTCTTTGTCTCTGTCTCTATCTCTCTGTCTTTCTGTTTCTCTCTCTAGCTCTGTCTCTCTCTGTTTCTCTCTCTGTCTCTCTATCTTTCTGTGTCTATATTTGTGTCTCTTTGTCTATTTCTCTATTTCTATGTCTTTGTCTCTGTCTCTCTCTAGCTTTGTATCTCTCTTTCTATGTCTTTGTCTCTCTCGCTCTCTGTTTCTCTCTATCTTTCTGTGTCTATATCTCTCTGCACCTCTCTGTTTGTTTCTGTCTCTGTATGTTTTTGCATCACGCTGTCTCTCTCTCTCTCTCTCTCTCTCTCTCTCTCTCTCTCTCTGTGTGTGTGTGTGTGTTGTTCCCCCATGACACTGAAAGCTCTTTGAGGGCAGGGACTCTTTTCTCTTTCACTATTGTCTTTGTATCCCTAGCACTTATATCAGTGTTTGGAACACTGTAGGCACTTCAAATAAGCTTATTCTTTTGCTATGATACTCATAAGACATGATTCAAATATAGTGGACACACTGCAGAGATTATAAGTTTTTTTGAGGACAGAGACTGTATGACTTTAATTTTGGCAACGTCGTTGCCTTGTGAGGTGCCTTTGCACAATATGGGTGTTTAACACGTCTGTCTACTCTACTTGCATAGACACTCCAAACCTAGAGTTTCTTTGAAGATTTCTAATAAGAATGATAAGGGGTAGCATTACGGAATAGACCTCAAAGACAAATAGAGATGGATTTAATATGAGTGATATATCCTGGCCATATGATGCTGAGTTAGTCATTTCATATTTCAGTGCTGTAGGCAGGGAGGGGAAGGGAATAAGCAGTAATTAAATATCTAGTATGTACCAGAGACTGTGCTAAGAGCTTTCCAGATGTTATCTCATGAGTCTCAAACTATTATTATCTGTTATTATCATCCTCACTTTATAGATGAAGAAACTTCAGCAGACAGAGAAAAAGGGACTTGTCAAGAGTTATGCAGCTGAGGCTGGATCTGAATGCATATCTTCTTGACTCTAGATCTAGTACTCTGTGCATTATACTACTTGGCTTTTTCTGAAGCAACCAGTCTCTAGAGGTTACAGAGAAGAGGAATATCTGCATTCATAAAGGGACTTTCCTCACTATGGAGTTTCCTGATCCAATGAAACCAGACGCCCACTCCTCTTGAAGGGTGAAATCCAAAATGTCTGAGCCCAGACCTAATCAACATATTCTCTTCATTAAACATTTTATAGGTCTAGGGGATTATCATTCTGAACCTGGGTAGCTCCAGATTTGCAGAAGATAGAAGTAACTGAGCTGAGTTTGTATTGCTGACGTGGTCAAATCTGGAGTTTACAACATGAGCTTTCTTTGTGCTTGGTTTGTCTCCATCCTAAAAATACAGGGCAGAAGGAAGAAGACAAGCCATCTTTCTAATGAATGGTTGTGGCTAGCAACATTCCAGTTAATGATAGTTTTATTGTAATCACAATCATATGTGATGATGGATGCATTTTCAAAATCCTCACCAAAGTATATCTGATTGATCAGGTAAAACGAGATTCTCCTCTCATCTCCCTCAGCCAATCCTGACTCTTACTCATAGCATCATTTCAACTAATGGTGCCCACTATCAAATAACTAGGAGGAGATAGCCTTGAAGTAGGCTTGCAACAGGTGAAATACGACCCACATTTTGCTGAAATAATTAGGATGCTATTAGGGCAGATCCGTCATCTTTTCAGACCAGGCTGGGAGAAAATAGGAGGCAAAACAAAAGATATTTCTGATTTCTTATTTCATTTTATAAAGAAGGTGTTTTTGAGGTTTCAGGGTGCCAAGAAAGAGATGATTATTATAATGTTAAGGTGAACATTCTGAAAGCTTAATCTATGTGGAAACTTGGTCTTCCAAATATACACTAAAGACAGAAGCTACCATTTTTAGTTAAGAGAAATGGAGTGGAAGTAGTATATATTTGCTAGATCGAGTGAATACTGGTAAATGTTAAATTACTAGCTCTCTGGAAAAAATGTAGCTATGGGACCCTGGGCAAATCACTGCATCCTATTTGTCTCAGTTTCTTCATATGTAAAATGAGTTAGAGAAAGAAATGGCATGGCAAACCACTCTAGTATCTCTGCCAAGAAAACCCAAAACAGGGGGACAACGAGTTGGGTATATCTAAAAATGACTGAACAACAACAACAACAACAAATACATGATGCACTTTTACATTTATTCTTCCCCAACACTTTCTTAAGCCTAAACAATCCCAAACAATAAAGCTAGTCCTGTATAGTGCTTGCTAATTTCTAATGTATAAATGCTCACACTGAAAATTTAAATATTGAATATCGGGAATCAGTTTGAGCTGACTCCAGCACACCCTGAAGCAGACAATCCAAATTCTGTTCCTACTGCCACAGGAGTAGGGGGATGTCAAAAAGCTGGTAATTTGATTATTGGCTATTTACAAATAAGTTTTTGTCAATGTCCAAGGAACTCTTCTGTTCCGGCTATCCTAGACTAATTGCTGTTTCCCAAACTCGCATTCAAACCTTGTCCTTTCCTTGGACACCCCTATCCTGTATGGGTGAGGCTGACAATTTTGCCAGTTTTGTGTCAGTTAAATCCAGTTTACAGGAGGTCAATATAATCATCTTTATGATGTCATTGATCCTCTTGAGAATAAAGGAAGAACAACAACAATCTTCCCAATTTGAATGTGAGCTCCTTGAATCCAGGAACTGTTTCCCTTTGAAATGTCCAGTGTTTATGATAGTGCAAGCTCTTGATAAATGCTTTTCCTTCATTCCTTCCCAGATACCTGGGAGAGGCTGGATTGGGACTGAAGTACTACGTATCACTAGGGAAGTGGACTCTCTAATCTTAAAAAAGTTGCTTAATTATTAAAACACTTTCTCCTTTGAAATAAGTGGGAACTTTCTAAAATGCAGGGTATTGCTTCTTGCATCGTAAAACACCATTTACACAAGGCAGAGAGCTCAGGGGAGACATCGGAACACCTGCTAAAGAGCAAGCCCAATTTTCTTTGGCCTATGTCATCTCACATCATCTTATCTAAAATAACCAACTCCAAACAACATCTTTTTTTTTTTAAATTGAACATTTAAATATTTGAGCACATTCTCCCAATTGGTAAACATTTACTTATTTATAAGTTAGGGAAATGTACTGCTGTACTAATAATTTTGTACCTTATAAAACCTATACAGAAATTACCAAAGGAAAAAAATGTCTAAAAATGGGGAACCATTGGAGTTTATGGAGCAAGAGAGTGACATGGTCAGATCCACATTTCAGGAAAATGACTTTGGTCACTGAGTAGAAAGTTGGAGGGAGAGGAGAGAAACGAGGAGATCATTGGGAAGCTATTGACCATGGTTCAGGTGAGATGTGATGACAGTTGTCAACCCTGGTCAATTGACCAAAGAATCACAGCAACCATATAAATTCTGTTAACTCAAAAGAACAGCAGTAGCAGCAGCAGCAACAACAATAAAACAGAGCACTTATAGGTTATCAAAACTACATTTAACTCAAAAATAAAATAAAATAAAAATAAAGAATTAACAGTGGTTAAAAGCAAAAAAATTTCTTTGTTCTATTGGGTGGGTAAACTACACACACAGGTGCCAGGAGTCCCTCTAGTAGGAGACCCCCTTTAGTGTGGGCAAATATCAGTACTTATACCAATGGCTGTACAGTGAGCTATAGCCCAGACAATGAAGGATAACAGCAATAATGAATTATGTTTGATTAATAGCAAGACTTCACAATCAGAACATGGATACTACAGATCCTTGCCCAAGCTCAGATACCACTTTATGCTGGTGTGAAACAATTCTGGGATTTTGCTTTGGCTGATATCGTCCAGAGGGTGATTACAAAAGGATCACTGTTATGCTAAGCCCAAGGCACAGTTTGCTTACTGGAAAATGTGGTTTCTCCTAATAATATAAAAGAAAGGCACAGGGTCTATGATAGGTTGGTGGTCATAGGAGGGTAAAGAAAGGAAAGATGACAGAGATGATGGGTTTTGAAACCATTTAAGTAGAGTCTGTGGATTTCTTCACCAATGAGGGGAAGAATGGAAGAAGAGTGGGTTTGAAGGGATTTCGAGATCCCAGCCAAAATCATGTTCACCATCCCATCAGAAACCAAAGTCTATTCTCTGAGGAGTGTCTGATGTAGCCACAAGATTATCTAGGGGAGAAGAAGGAAAGCTATAGGCAGAATTTTCCCAGTAGCACCTCTGCTATAATATGATTCATTTGGGCTATAATTTCTCTAAGGGCTGACTCCCTAATTAGCAGGGAAGAGGTTGGATACTTAGACCACCAAGGCAGGAAGCAGATGAAAAAGTTTGGGGAGATGTGAGTAGGTATGGTTGTATAGTACAAGCCTCATAATGGACTATTATGGGACAATCTGTTTTCCCACAATTCTTGGTGTTAATATCATAGTCCCTTTTGTGGATGCCATAGCTTCTCTGGAGGCTTAGATCTCACTTTGGAGATTTCTGCTCTGGGAGAATCTTTTGGGATCCTAGAAGATGACATCCATATCCTTAAGAGACTTCTGACATTATGAAACTACAGACAGAAGAGGAACCATTGTGATTTTTTTTCTGATTGACACACCAAAGGTCTCTTTTGGATGCTTCTTTTTGAGTCAAGTGACTTCAACACTAATCACCTACATCTCCAGTTCAGTTCACACAATGAGGACCAGGTGCTAGAAAGGCTCCTGAAAAAATCTTTCTTCTAAGTAGTGAATTGTCAATGCTCTTAAACCTCCCTGTCAACATCACAGTCAAAAGACTTCCAAGTAAAGAGCTTTGTAGGTGGAAGGAAGCTATTCATCTGCCACTCAGGAGAAAGTAAGGGTCTCCTCACTTTAGACTGGAGCTGGCAGCCTGATCAGCTCTCCCTGAAACTGCCTCCATTTCCCTTGATCTGAATAGCTTCCTCCATCTCTCTAATTAGAGGATGATGAGTTTCTGGGTTGAAAGTGACTTCTAGGAGTAGCTTTATTTTATTAATTAAAAAAAAAATCAGAGCCCAAAAGGTTAATGAACTCACCAAATAGTAAATGTATATAGCATGATGTGTAGACTATAGTCACAGAAATATCCATGATACTGTTATTTTTATTGTTCTATCAATCAGTCAGTAAATATTAAACACCTACTATGTGCCAGAAGCTGTGTTAAAAGCTGAGATACAAAAAAGTAAAAGGCAGTCTCTATCCTCAAGCAGTTTACAATCTGAAGGGGGAGAAATCATGCACAGTTCTGTTTGGAGGGAAAGCACTAGCATTAAAGAGCATGGGGAAGGTCTTTGCAGAAGGTGGGCTATTGACTGGGACTTCAGAAAAACCAGAACATCCAGGATAAACCAGGGAGATAATGAGGGAGACCATTCCTGGGAGATAGCCAGGGCAAATGCCCAGGGTCAAGAAATGGAGGGTCTTGGAATACACGGGAGCCACCTGACAGTGGCTGCTGAAGATCCAACCCAGAATGGATCGCCTCCTGTGAGAGGATGATACAAGGAAACTGAGAGGCAGTTGCTGTTCTCTGACCTCTCTGGCTGAGAGACCATTGTGTTGTCTGACCTTTTTCCTCTTCCCTCTGCTTCCAATTTATCTCATTCCCAGTCTGCAACACCTGGACAGCAAAGACTGCCTTGCAGGTCCTTCAGATGTTATGATCCCCAGATGTGGAGACACTCAGAGAACTGACCTGTCCCTTAACAGGAGGGTCTTGTGAGGAAATAGCAAAAAAGGTGGACTCGTATCCCAGAGTGGAGAAGCAGGACTGAAGATGTGAGAATATTGGAAAGGTGCGGGCCAGGTAGAGAGGACTTTGATCACTCAAGGGAAGATTTACTATTTGGATTTAAAGTACCAAAGAGCCATTAGGGTTTGTTAAAAAGGGGCACAACATGATCTGACCTGCACTTTAGGAAGATCACTTTGGCAATCTAATGAAGGATGGACTGGAGTGCTGAGAGATTGAGGTGGGGATACCCACCCACAGCTACTGCAATATTCCAGGTATCAGGAGATGGGACACTTCACCAGGGTGAGAGCAGCATTCAGAGGAGAGAAGGGGAGTAGGAGAAAGAGGATACAAAAGTAGCAGGAGAAAGACAGAGACAGAGACAGAGAAAACAGAGACAGTACAGAAAGACAGAGTGAGATAGAGACAGAAAGATTTTCTTATTCTTTTTCTTCCACCCCTTACTGTAAATTTATATTGTTAATTTTTTTACTTTGATAATTTTATTTTCCTCTCTCTCTATCTCTTTCAGTCTTTCTCTTTGTCTCCTCTCCTCTCATTCTTTGTGTCTTCTTCCAGGTTATCTAAAGGTTTATCAATTTCTGTCAGTCTTTCACGAGAGCTTAGTTTTGCTTGTCATTTCTGTAGACTTTATTGTTCATTTATCAATTTATCTAATTTTCAAGTTTTCCTCTTTCAAGCTTCTTTTAGCTTCAGTAATTTACGATGTCTAAGTCCTTAAAACAGATGCTTATTTCTTGAATGTTCTCTTTTTCTATTTTGTTGATTGACATTTTCAGGCATATAATTTGTCCTCTGAAGACTATCTGTGCCTCAAAATGTTGTATATTGTTTCACTGTTATTCTATTTCACAGTTATTGTTGCAGGTGATAATAATAATGATTGGGTATTTAGAGAGTGTTTTAAGGATTACAGAGAACTTTACAATGCTGTTTTGAGTATGTCTCATTTGAATCCTCACTGAGAGTTTAAATGATTTGTCTAGAATTATTCTGCTAGTTACTGTCTGAGACAGGGTCCAAATTCATATTCTCCTGGATCCAGATCCAGAATTCCATTCATATCTATTGCCTTTATCTACTATTAATTCTATCAAAGGTTTCTTACTTAGGTTCACTCATTAGTAAGGATCTTGTTGCTTGGTTTCCATTTAATTTCTCGTGTTTATCCTGTATTAATTAATTTTTTTATTAAATATTGTCCTTAAAGGATATGTTGGGCATTTCTACCTTTCTTGCTTTTATGTATAGTTTTCTGGCATCTTACTGTGTCATCTGTTTTTGTAAATGTATTATCAATGCTGAGAAAAGCACATTCATGCACTTTTAAGAACCTATTCAGAAGACTCCATAAGTCTTTCAAATCTAACTTTTTCAATATCTATTCAGGTTTATATTTTTCCTTTGTGTTACCTTTCTGTTAGATTTATACAGTTCTAAAAGAGAAATTTTAAAGTCTTAAAATTGTTATTATCTCTTTTGGTAATTGAGTTGTCTTTAAAAAATAATTTAGATACTATACCATTTGGTCCACATAAATTTATTAATGATATGGCTTTGCTTTCCATGGTGTCTTTAAAGCATAATATACTTTCCATTTTAATTTCTCTGGACATGATATATTTTTATGTCTTGTCTTAATGTGACTGGAAAGCCTGTTTTTTTTTAATCACTTGAAATATAGTAGTATTCTTTCTAGCCTCTCATTTTCATTTTTGTCCTTATTTTTAGAAATATGATTCTTATATGTAAAAATTAAATATTTTCTTATTTTGTTTTGTTGGCAAGTATAATTCATTCATATTTAAGATTCAATTGTCAGTTTACATTTTTAAATGTATTTCTTATCTATTAAAACTCCTTTTCTCTTTTAAGCCAGCAACTTGTCCTATAGTAAATTTTTCTTACAATGATTTGATCTCCTTCCTTTCCCAAAGGTTCTCTTCTATATCCTTGCTTACTTTCACTGTACCAAACTTATTCATTCTCTCTCTCTTTTTCCTTCCTTCCTTCCTTCCTTCCTTCCTTCCTTCCTTCCTTCCTTCCTTCCTTCCTTCCTTCCTTCCTTCCTTCCTTCCTTCCTTCCACCAAATTGAGTTTAATTTAAAATTCTTCATTGTTCTCCTATTTTGATTGTATCCAAATTCTTAGCTTGAGTAGCAATTATTGTTCTCTCCTTACTTGTATCCCTCCATTGCCATTTCTGTAGTAGAATATCCATTCATTAATTATATACTTACATATTTCTTCTTTATTGTCTGTGTCCTTCACGGAAGGCAGAAGATGAGTTCCTCCTCTACCCCCCCAATTTGCTCCTTATATTTATGTATTTTTAGATGTTGATCCATCCATCTTTTCCCTCATTTTTCTTTGCTTCTTGACTTTGTTGGGGGCCCTTCTTTTGTTCTGTTCCCCTCCTAGAAACAGCAATTCATGTAGCAGGTCATCTGGTGTGGTTCAATTCACTGTGTCTTTTGTGTTTTGAGACACAATTTTACTTTGGCTTTTCCCATCACCCCTCATCCTTTCCAAGAGATACATTCTATCTTTGACTCTGGTCCCCCTTCCATCCTGCATACTGTGCACCCTGTGTGCCTGTGCACCATCTCTCCTGGGATGGGACACAATTCTGGGAAGAATTGCCCTTGCTCAGAAAAGATGATCACCCAGAATGTCCATTCCCCTCAATGAAACCTGTGTTATGGCCCCTTCCCTTCCCTTTCTTCCCTCTCCCTCCCACTCTTCTTCCTCCACCTCCTTTTCTTGTTCTTTGACTCTGGAGTCAACAAGATCTGAATTCAAATCTGACACATTTATTAGTTGATGATCCTGGGAAAGTCTCTTCACTCTGCTCCAGTTTCTTCATCTGTAGAAATGAGCTGGAGAAGGAAATACAAACTACTCCAGTATCTTTGACCCCCACCCCCCCAAAAAAAACCCCAACAAAACAAAAACAAAAACGCATAAGGTCACAAAGAATCTGACTTAATTGAAATAGAATTAACAGCAAAATGGGGGATGATGGAAACAAGACTGTTTTGAGGATCAAATAAGAAAATGTTTGATCCTCAAAAGATCTTAGCATAGTGGCTGGACATAGTGGGTGCTTAAGGAATGTTTGATTCTATACTCAGCCCTGCCCACTGCCTTCCAGGGAGTTCTGCCTAGAAGGTTCATCAGTGAAATCAGAGGTATGGTCTAAATGAAAAAAAAAAAAACAAATCCTCAGTGTGTGATATATAGCCAGTGTTCAGTAAATATTTGAATTAAATGTCCTCCCTTCTACCCCCACTCTGGAAGAACATAAACTCTTACAGGGCAGGAACTGTTTTTTTTTTTTTCCATTTTCATTTTATTTCATTTTTCAGTTTCATTTTCATATTAAATATTGAATTATACATACATTCTAGCTTAGTACCTTGTATACTGTAGGTATTTAATAACAGCTGCGTGGGTTGGGTTGACTGGCTTTTGGGAATTTCACATTTTAGGAAAGATTAAAAGCGAGATTGTATCCAGCGTGTTCTGGAGTGTCAAGATGATGGTGAAGAGCCAGGAATCCTCCTACCTGCTGATCAGTTTGTCTGAGAAAAGATTGGGAAATGGTGTATGATATTGTTCATTTGTTTTAGGCATGTATGACTCTCTGTGACCCCATTAGGGGTTTTCTTGGCAAAGATACTGTATAATTGGCCATTTTCTTCTCCAGCTTATTGTACAGATGAAGAAACTGAGGCAAACAGGATGAAGTGATTTGCCCAGAGTCACACACCAAGTCTGAAGCCGGATCTGGACTCAGGTCCTTATGATTCCAGACCTAGTGCTCTATCCACTTTTGGTACAGTGCATAGAGCCCTACTAAGGGGTAGAAATGCCATTTTCAAATCCTTGTATTCCAGTTCAGAAGCAGGTGCTTCCTGACTGATGCATAATGAATGTTTTTGAACCCACAATGTACCTATTATATATATATATATATATATATATATATATATACACACACACACACACACACACACATACATACATATGTATGCTCTCCTGTAATAGTTTATAGGGCTTGGATGGGCAATAACTGCTTCAGTTTTGTTCTGGGCTCTTGGCACCTGGCACAGTAGCATGCACACAGTAGGGCCTTAAAAATGCTTTTTGGCTGGTTGATGGCATGAGTGAAGATGAATTTATAAGTAGACACAGCTTTATGGGTCTGTAAGGCAGGGGTTTTTATGAACTCTTATTTTAATAATGGGCGACCTACCAAAAGGCAGGGATTTGTAGAAAATCTTAAGTTTCTGTCCATCTCTGAAGTTCCTGCCCTTCAACTTTTTTCCCCCCGAAACAATTGGAGTTAAGTGACTTGCCCAGGGACACACAGCTGGGAAGTGTTTAGTGTTTGGGACTAGATTTGAACTTGGGTAGTCCTGACTTCAGGGCTGGTATTCTATCCACTGCTCCACCAGATGTCCCCCACTTCAACTGTTTTTTTTTTTTTTAAGGTTTTATTGCTTCCCTTTGTCTCTGACCTGAGGCTCCACAAGGAATTCCCAGGATCACTACAGAAGAGTCTATTCGACCCCTGCCTCCATTTTATAGAAAAGGAAACTGAGATCCAGTAAAGTTCATTTTTTTTTTTCATCTAAGTCACTCAACTTCCAAATCTCAAATATAACATTTGAACTTAGGATCACTGGCTCCCAGTCTTTCTACTGTGTCTTATAGTTATTTTCCTGACATGCTGAATAAGTCTTTAGGTGGCTTGTTAGGAGGACTCATGATCAGTAATTTAGTAATTACTGGATAAAATGTACAATGTGTGCATAGGAGACTGACAATTTAAGGGGAAAATACCATTTTGAATCCTGCCTCTGGGGCATCCTGATTGCATTCCAGGAACCTGGAGCTTTAGTGCTTGGCTGATGGACTGACCCGCACTGTTGAAATCTGCTGCTTTGTCACTTCCATTCCAAATTAGAACGTCACAGAAATCCCCTGGGGTAAATTAGCATCTGTCCTCTGTTCTCCATCACCTTTGCAAACCTATTTGTGAGGACCCTCGGAAAAAAGCACCGGGGAGTGATGATGAGCTGCTCAGATCAGCTCGTCCATTCAAATTTCCCTTCATTTCTAAAGTCTTGTTTGGATAAAGAATATTTGAAAAGAAATTTGAAACACATCGCGGAGGAACTGGGATGAAATTACTGTAATTTGACAGCAGTGGCAACAACAAATACCACCGGCCGAGTCCCATCTCTGCTTCTGAACTCCTTGTAGAACACAAATATCAGACTAAAAACAAACAACAAAATAAACAACAAAATAACCCAAAACACAAAAAGACATTTTTGACTGAAGTCATTGGGTTGTAGACATAAAGCCTTAGGGGACTTCAGGACCCTCAATTGCAAATCTCTCCTTTTAAAGATAAGGAAATCTGGGAGGTGAAGGAACTTCCTCAAAATCACACAGGTAGTGACCATCAAAAGTAGGATTTGAATCCTGCTCTTCTGACATCTGAATCTTGCTTTTATCCTTTATGCCTTGCTTTGATTTTAACCTGGGGCTCCCAAGCTTTTTTCAATCCCATTTTGCCATATTAGGTTCTCAATGCTTATTGCATTGAAACAAGGCTGGAAGATGTTTTTGAACCCACAATGTGCTTATACAAACACACATATATGTGTATGATCTCCTGTAATAGCTTATAAGGTTTGGAGGGGCAATAACTGCTTCAGTTTTGTTCTGGGCTCTCAGCACCCGGCACAGTGGCAAGCACACAGTAGGGGCTTAAAAATGCTTGTTGGCTGATTGATGACATGGGTGAAGATGACCCTATAAGTAGACACAGCTTTATGGGACTGTAAAGCAGGGGTTTTTATGAACCCTTTTTATGTCACACTGTCTCTAGGGAAAGGTCTGGGGAAGCTTGCAAGTAGGCCTTCTTCAGAATTCTTTTTTTAAATGCATAAAATAAAATAGCTGGAACTACAAAGAAAGAAATTATTTTGAAATAGTCATACCCTAGAGAATCGACTAAAACACTATTAGAAATAATCCATAACTTTATCAAAGTTGCAGGATATAAAATAAATCCATATAAATCATCAGCATTTTTATACAACACTAACAAAATACAACAGCAAGAGATACAAAGAGAAATTCCATTTAAAATAATTGTCGATAGTATAAAATATTTGGGAATCTATCTGCCAAAGGAAAGTCAGGAACTATATGAGCAAAACTACAAAAAAAACTTTCCACACAAATAAAGACAGATCTAACCAACTGGAAAAATATCAAGTGCTATTGGATAGGTCAAGGGAACATAATTAAGATGACAATAGTCTCTAAACTAGTATATTTATTTAGTGCCAGACCAATCGGACTCCCAAGAAACTATTTTACTGACCTAGAAAAAATAACAACAAAATTCTTCTGGAAGAACAAAAGGGCAAGAATTTCAAAGGAATTAATGAAAAACAAAAGTAAACGAAGGTGACCTAGCTGTACCAGATCTAAAAGTATATTATAAAGCAGCGGCTACCAAAATCATTTGGTATTGGCTAAGAAATAGAGAAGTTGATCAGTGGAATAGGTTAAGTTCACAGGACAAAATAGTCAATAACTACAGTAATCTAGTGTTTGACAAACCCAAAGATCCCAATTTTTGGGATAAGAATTCACCATTTGACAAAAACTGCTGGGGAAAATTGGAAACTAGTATGGCAGAAACTAGGCATTGACCCATATCTAACACCATATACCAAGATAAGGCTGAAATGGGTTCATGATTTAGACATAAAGAATGAGATTATAAACAAATTAGAAGAACATAGGATAGTTTACTTCTCAGACCTGTGGAGATCTGGAAAAAACATTTTTACATTCAAAAGTTTTGCAAAAGACCTCATTTCTAAAATACATGAGAATTAACTCAAATTTATAAGAATTCAAGCTCTTCACTAATTGAACCCATTTCTAGTTATATGAAAAGGTGCTCCAAATCACAATTGATCAGAGAAATTAAAATTAAGACAAATCTGAGATACCACTACACACCTCTCAGATTGGCTAAAATGACAAGAAAATATAATAGTGAATGTTGGAGGGGATGTGGGAAAACTGGGACACTGATGCATTGTTGGTGGAGTTATCCAACCAATTCTGGAGAACAATTTGGAACTATGTTTTAAAAAGTTATCAAACTGTGCATACTCTTTGATCCAGCAGTGTCTCTACTGGGCTTATATACCAAAGAAATCTTAAAGGGAAAGGAACCCACACATGTAAAAATGTTTGTGGCAGCCTTTTTGTAGTGGCTAGAAACTGGAAACTGAGTGGATGCCCATCAATTGGAGAATGGCTGAATAAATTGTGGTATATGAATGTTATGGAATATTATTGTTCTATAAGAAACAACCAACAGGATGATTTCTGAGAGGCCTGGAGAGACTTACGTGTACTGATGCTAAGTGAAATGAGCATGTTACTGTATATAATATTCTCTTGGCTCTACTAATTTTGCTTTTTATTATGTCATACAGGCTTTTCCCTGTTTTCTAATATCATTGAACTTATCATTTCTTATACTCCAATAGTACTCCATCACAATCATATATCATAACTTATTCAGTCATCCCAATTGATGAATGCCCCCTGCAATTTCCAGTTCTTTGCCACCCCAAAAAGATCTGCTATTAACATTTTAGAACATGTAGGGTTTTTTTTCTTTTTTCTTAATTATCTTTGGAAATAGACCAAATAATGATATTGTTGGGTCTAAATGTATGGACAATTTAATAACTCTTTAGGCATAATTCCAGATTGCTTTCCAAAATAGTCGAATGAGTTCACAATTCCACCAACAATGTCCCAATTTTTTTGTGCCCTCCAGTATTTGTCATTTTTCCTCTTCCTTTTAGCCAGTCTATTAAGTATAAAATGATATCTCAAGGTTATCTTAATTTCCATTTTTCTTATCAATAATGATTTAGAGCATTTTTTCATATGATTATAAATTGTTTTGATTTATTCATTGGAAAACTGCCTGTTCATATACTTTAATTTTTATCAATTAGGGAATGAGTTGCATTCTTATGGATTTGACATTTTTTATCTATTTGAGATATAAGACCTTATCTGAAAAACTGTTTATAAAAACATTCACTAATTTTCTATTTTCTTTCTGATCTCAGCCACATTTGTTTTATTTACACAAAACCCTTTTTAATTTAATACATATTCCCTAAAACAACCTTATCTTAACCTTATCCCTGAAACCTGTGGATTATATGCATATGTATGAGTGTGCATGCATACATATATGTATAGGTATAAACATTCATGGACATGTGTGCAGACATATGTATTTCTGTTGTATTATGTATTTCCAGTGTCTGTCTTTCTGTACATATAAAAAAATTTCTGTACATATAAAAAAACAATCCTCGGCAAGAACAAGGATTTACATGAAGTAAATCCTTGGGATGACTTCCATCATGACCCAATCTATTTTCTAGCAAGGCCATTTTGCTGTCAAAAGGTAAAAAAATCTCTCCTCATTTTCCTTTTCTGCTCCAGTGGTTTTATGGTAATGAACTATAGAATAGCACAATGTCCAAAGAAATAAAGGACAAAGGGGGAAATCTAAAGGAATCTCGTTAGTGTGAACTGGTTGTAACTCCTTACAGAAACATATAAGGGAAGGTGCAAACAGAAGGCTTTATGACTGGAAAACAAGATGGGTCCCCCATGTCAAGGAAGTTAAGAATCGTTCTATTAAATAGGTACTCAATAAAGGTTTATTGACTAATTGATTGACGAATAATCTGCGGTTATTGGTATCCACACAATTTCAATGTCAATTCAACAAAGTGCCTACTCTGGGCTGGGCACTATGCTTGCCAGTGGAGGTACCAGGACAAAAGCAAATCAGATCCTGCCCTCTAGGAGCTTACCTTTTTCTGGGAAGATGCAATTCATAAATATTATATGTAATTATATATATGTAATATGTGTACATACATATATGCAGATTTAATTTAAGAAGGACTTGACATTAATGGGGGAAGGATAGGGATCAGAACCAATAGGATATATAAGATGGCTTACAAGTTATCCTATGGAGAAAGATAGAGATTTTATGAGGTGGAAATGACAAGAATCTAAAGAAAAAAATCCCAGGATATTGATTGGACCTTTTGTGGTAAATATATGGAAAACACATAGGGAAGACGGGCAAAATGATGAGAAGGTATGAATGAGTTGAAATCTGCATTATTAGAGTGTTTCCCATCTGAGGAAGTATCAAAATAAGTCTGAGAGAAAATCAATTAATTTTTTTTCCAGTTAATTCCCTGGTTGCCAGCCAAGTGTTTACTTTTCCTTCCTCCATAGACACCATTTCCAACATTTATTATTCATGGCAATAAATGTTGATCATTATGAAAATATTTAATATTCATGAGGGCAGCATTGCTATTTTCTCAGGTGCCATGATAGTTTTTCAACATAATTTAGCACCATTCATGGACAGCTGGCATGCTAAAGTAGCATCCTATCAATTTTGGACAAAGTATATCAAAGGAAGGGAACAGAGTGTTGGTACAAATTTTAAGGCTCCATATTTCCTGAGAGCATCCATTGACTATACCCTGGATTATTAAAACAAGCTAACTCCCATTCTACTGCTTCAGTAAAGGGGAAAAAACCAAATACCCCAGCAAGTACAAATTAAAAAGAGTGCAAGTCATTAGTTAAAGGGATCAGAGAAAACAAAAATATCAATATGTCCATTTTCCTGAGGAGAAAGCGCTTGGAACATTAGTATCAGCTTTGGCCTTATAGGTCTTTAAATTTGCTTCCTATTAGAAAATTCGCTTGTTAGTCCCACCCTCCTCACCAATATGCCATCTGTTTCTTTGCAATTGGGGATGGTTGAATAATTTTCTGAGGAATTGCTGACAAGATATAGCAAGGAGGAAGGGGACCCAAATCCATTAGGACCAAATTTCTCATTAAAATCACAGAACTCAGCTGTGTTTTAGCAAGATCTGATTGAAGGGGAACACCTTGAGTAGGAGAAGGTCAATGGCTAGCACTTATCCATTCTGTTTTTCCGTAGAGGACGGTGAATACTTTGGACCCAAGTTGGACGTGATGCTTGAAAAATCTGTTTGGGTGGGAAAAGTCTTTGGACCAACCAGATGGTTCAAGAGAAGGCAAAGGCAATGGGAGTCTTCCTTAGTTGCTCAGTGAGGTGACAGCAGTTGTCATGTCCCATGGTTTCCTTTGCTACTGACAACAGAGTTAAGAGAGATAGAGGGTTTCAGGCTAGAGACAGCTGTGGCCCAATTGAGGCAGGCTGGGGGAGTTGAAAGAGCCTAAAAGGTCAAATTCAAACTCTTAGACTGGGAATTGAAAGGCCTGGACAGTCTCGTTCCAGCTTACCTTTCTAGACTTATTCCACACCATTGGTCTTTCCATATTCTATGTTCCAGCCCAACCAGCTCATGTGTTATTTCTTGGACCTGCCATTTTCTCTCTGCCTAGGATGTTCACAGACCTGGAATGGATTCCACTTTCAAGGCTTAGAACATGTGACCTATTCTATAGGAGCCTGTCCAGATTCTACCCAGTGTCTCACCCTACCCTTCTACCCTGATGAATGGACTTTGTTTTTATTTTTTTATTTATTTCACTGTATCCATATTTCCCCTTAGCAGAATGTAAACTTCTCAAGGGGAATCTGTGTTTCATTTTGTCTTCATCCCTAAAGGGTTGAACACGATCATAGAGATATTTAAGAGCTACATTTGGAATGAATGGCTTCTGAACTCCTGGGAGACTTCAGACAAATCACTTCCCCTTTCCTAAGACCCTATGAAATGAAGGAGTTAGAGTGTTAAATTTTGAATGAGGACACTTTTTGGGGGAAGGAAATTAGGGTTAAGTGACTTGTCCAGGTTCACACAGCTAATATCAAGCATCTAAGGCCAGATTTGAACTCAGGTGTACTCTCTTGTGCTACCTAACTGCCCCAAGCAGGACATTTTCTACATGTGTGACTGGGAAAGCCCCAGTCTCTTCGGGCCTCAGTTTCCCCAACTGTAAAATGAGACAGGTTGCTATGGTATTATCTAATTCTATAAGACATCTTAAAGTCACTTTCTTTTCCTATTGGAACCACTAACCAGAAGAGCTAATGATGTCTGTCTGGTTTCCCATTTGCCACAGCTTCAGCAGATAATCCAGATCGCCTCTTCCACTGACTATCCACTTGATTATGGATGGAACTGGAAGTATAAATAAAATAAATATAAAAAATAAAAAATATATAAAAAATAAATAAAACAGAATAAAACTAATAATAACAACCCCCATTTTAATTTTTGTTGTTGTCTAGTCATTTTTTCAATTGTGTCTAATTCTTCATGACCTCATTTGGAGTTTTTCTGGCAATGAAGACTCTTCCTGATTCAAAATTCTATCCACTGTGTCACCTAGCTGCCATTCTTATAGGGCTTTAAAATTTGCAAAATAATTTCCATATATTGTTTCATCTGAGCCTCACGGCAATCCTATGAGGTAAGTGTTGCTTGTATTATTATTTTGATTTTGCAGATGAACAAAAGCTTAGAAAAGTTATGTGACTTGCCTATGGCTATTCAATTAAAAACAGTAGCAGGATTTGAACACACATCTTTCTGATTCCAAATTTAGCATGTTTTGTTCTAGGATAACAAAAGAGAGAAAGCTGAAAAGCAAAAAAAGAAATGATAAGTGGAGCTTAATTACAAGCTACTCAGTATTTTTGTCAACTGATTTCACACAGCCTTTCCCCTTGCCCTATTCCCAGGCTTTTCAGGCTAAACATACTCAACTGGTCCAAACAAACCTTCAAGGTCATGGCTTGTCTCCAGTCTTGGTCACCCTTCTCTGGGTGGGTTCCAATTGATCGATTTCCTTTCTAAATTGTCCCAGATGGAACCAGACCCAGCAGCCCAGCTGTGATCTGACCAGGATAGATAGACTGGAAATATCTTCTTTCTTATTCTGGTTACTATATCTTTATTAAAATAGCCTAAGATTAATTTAACTTTTTTTGACTACTTTATCACACCATTGATTCACATTGAATCATGTTCTTCTAAACTCAAATGCTCCAATGGAGCTATGATATCAATGATTCTGGGATTTCTTCCAACTTCACAGATAGCCATCCCTCCTTGCCTGCACATGCTTTGTGACTTTTATCTATGTCACCCCAGTGTTATCACAAGGGGCATGCTCAACATGCTAGTGGCCATTTGTGCTTGGTCCTGACATTTCGAGGGAACCAGTGGATGAGTTTGGCCATCCCATTTATCAAGCCACATGGCTAGCCCATCTTTTCCAACTTATAGAGGCAGGAGGTAATGGGAAGCTAAGTGGAGCCATAGAGCAGAGTGCTGGACCTGCCTGGAATCAGAAATACTTACAAACTTCACTTTCTTCAACTGTAAAATGGAGAAAATAACAGCACCTAGGTCCTAGGTAGAGGAGGACCAAATGAGATAATATTCATAAAATGCTTTGTAAACCTTAAAGTGCTGTATACATGTTGCCTATTATAGAATCATTTCTTGTGGAGTATGGACTTATGGGAGAAAATTCCCTGGTGATGTCTTTCACTCCTATTCTTTGTTGGAGTTTCTCATTGGTTTTATGTCACAGCCTACTCGTACCTTCCATATGATTTTTCATTGCCCTCTGAATGATACTCATTTTTAGATCTTTGGAGGTAGTTAGTGTCTATGTCTCCTAATTGTTACCATATGGGCTTGATGTAAAGTATGACTTTCAGTCATGATATGTTATCTCTGAGGAAATGAAAAATGAATATTCTATAGAAGGGAACTGATGGGGCACTGTAGTCATGAGAAGGTTGTAATTCACTAGAAGTGGGGGATTATGAAGAGCTAATGCACAGATTGTACTAAAAAAGTAAATGAACAAAGAGGAAGGTGGCTAGTCACAATGCAATTTCGAGGGATAAACAATGGATCAGTCATTCAATCCACTGGTTTTCCCTCAATGTCAGGAGAAATCAAGGAAGGTTCCCAGTGGGTTGTGCATTGGACAATAAAAGCTTGTGGATGCACATATTCAAGAGTCACCCAGTGTGGTCAAGTTGTGATCTGAAACATTTGAAGGAATACCCACTTCAAAGAGGGAGGCACCTACTATAATACTTATGAATAATGAACCATTTCTGAATGAGAACTATCCAAACATGGAATGGGCTGCCGTGGTAAATGGCAGATTCTCCATAATTGGAGATCTTCAAGCAAAACCTGAAAGATCACTTGTTGGGGATGTTGTGAAAGGGAATCAGGTTGAACTAGATGGTCTGTGTGATTCCTTCTCTAACTCATAGAGTCTAACTCAGTCTTGCAGAGAAACAAGAAGAAATGAACTTGTAAACATTTCATGGTATCCTTTGGTAAAATCACTGCAAATAAGTATTGTCTTATTTCCCAACTATGGGGCTCAGAAAAGCTCGCACATGCATGGATGTTTTCTGTGACTGAATCCTTATGATCTAATAGAATATGCATGATTATTTTATAAAACCAGATGTGGTGTCTTAAAACAATGCTGCTCATCATGAAGCCTAAGAGAAAGGGGAAATTTCCAGTTTGCCATTGAATATGGCCTTGGAAATCTATGTCTATATTCCTTGCAATGACATCTGCTCTGCTGTTCTTTATGAAGGGTTGGTACTACTGAGAAGGCATCTTGTCTGATGATATGTTTTTCAGGGTCATTGACATCAATCTTTGTTACTGATTCTCTTTTACATAAGAAGGACTAAAATGATAAATAGTTCTAAGAACCCAGCTGTTGGCTTCATACTATCAGTCCTTATGTTCCTCTAAGTCAGATGGAAAACAATTCTGGGATGTCGCTAAATTGCAATTTATTGTTGGCTCATCATATGCCTTGTGGCTGATCCCCTGCTGCAATGCCTCAGTTTTAGTGTGGAGATGATCCTGGACAATATCATTAGAAGGGAAGCTCTTAGAAGATGGTATTAATCTGGAAGGGAATCAAACACAGGACCCATGGTGGCCCATATTTTGGTTTCCAAGGTAAAACCTGGCCAAAGTTGGGCCACTGGTTGATGAGCTGTTTTGGCAGCTTCCATTCCCAAAGACCACATACTAAGCTATAGAATGAAATATATGAGGCTAGAGTTGAATTCAGAATTCAGATCTCTCAGACTTTAGGTATAGTACCCTATTCACTGTACTACCTAGCTGCTATTGGTAGATGGCTTGATTTCTGTCAACAAGGACAAGATCAACAATAAGGTAAAAATGTCTAAAACTGTCAAGGAAGATAAGACACAATATCCCAGAGGCCTTTAATAAAGCAAAGATTTGGTCTCTAGGTTCCCTTCTCATGTAGCTGTTGGGCTAGACAACAAGAAGTAGATATTGGTACAGTGCAATTCTCCCTGACCTTTTAGGACAATCAATGAAGTGTCACCATCTTCAGTGGAGCCCCAATATTCCTGCTGCTGTTTCTTCTCAAAAAAATGGGATGAAATTACTATATATATATATATATATATATAGTAATTATAGTTTTTTATTGACAGAACATATGAATGGTACTTTTTGCAACATTGTCCCTTGCACTCACTTCTGTTCCATCTTTTCCCTTCCCTCCTTCCACCCCCTCTTTTAGAGGGAAAGCCTTCTCATACATGTTAAACTATATCCTAGATACAATATATGTGTGCAGATCCATATAGTTCTCTTGTTGCACAAGAAAAATCTGATTCAGAAGGTAAAAATAACCTGGGGAGAAAAGCAAAAATGCAAATAGTCCACATTCATCTCCCAATGTTCCTTCTCTAGGTGTAGCTGATTCTGTCCATCATTGATCAATTGGAACTGAATTGGATCTTCTCTTTGTCAAAGATATCGACTTCCATCAGAATACATCCTCATATAGTATTGTTGTTGAAGTGTATACTGATATCCTGGTTCTGCTCATTTCACTCAGCATCAGTTTATGTAAATCTCTCCAAGCCTCTCTGTATTCATCCTGCTGGTCATTTCTTACAGAACAATAATATTCCATAACATTGCCACAATTTAGCCAACCATTCTCCAGTTGATGGGCATCCATTCATTTTTCAGTTTCTAGCCACTACATCTGTTCTTTAAATGTTTGGTAGAATTCACATGTAAATCCATCCAGTCCTGGGGATTTTTTCTTATGGAGTTGATTAATAACTTGTTTGATTTCTTTTTTTCTAAAATGGGACTGTTTAACCAATTTACTTCTTCCTCCATTAATCTGGGCAAGCTATATTTTTGAAGGTATCCCTCCATTTCACTTAGGTTATCAAATGTATTGGCATAAAGTTGGGCAAAATAACTTCTAATTATTGCTCTAATTTCCTCTTCATTTGTGGTGAGCTCTCCCTTTTCATTATTAAGATTAACAATTTGATTTTCCCCTTTCCTTTTTTTAATCAGATTTACTAAGGGTTTATTTATTTTGTTGGTTTTTCATAAAACCAACTCTTAGTTTTATTTATTAATTCAATAGTTTTTTTTAACTTTCAATTTTATTAATCTCTCCTTTTATTTTTAGAATTTCAAGTTTAGTGTTTGACTGGGGGTTTTTAAAGAAAAAGAGGTGAAACTTCTGATCTTCATTCCCTCGTATTCAATTTTTCTTTCAAGAGAAAGTTTCATTGTTTGTGAAATCTTTCCAATTTGTATTGTCTTGTCTTCTTTTACTGATGCTCATTGTCAGGTTTCTTGTATTACTGACACCAATGTCAGTATCTAAAAGGCCCTCAAGGCCTTTTACCACCAAGGGGTGGGATATAGTAGGAACACTATTCATATGCATACACAAAAGTCCTTCCCTCATGCAAATATATTAAAACTTTCCTTGAGATTTGATTGGCATAGTGGGCTAAGACTTGGGACATCAGTTTATCTTCCTGATCACTTGGTAATAGTCAAGACCCAGAGGAGTGGAAATATGAGGTTTCAGGCTATAAACCAGAAGCATGAACAAGACTGGAAAGTTGTACTCTGTTAAATCAGTGATTTCTCTTAGAACACTCTTTCTTTACTATGGCTAAGTAAGTCTCCTTTCCTTATCTATTAAATGAATCAAAAGTGTCTCATTTTGTTCCATTTTCAGACTTAAATTGCCAGGTAACTGACCCAAGTCAGGCCCAATCTATGACAGTTCCACATTCAGGTAATATGACACTGAAATGAGTATATATCCATGGTTCAACAGCAGAGCAGCAAAAGCACAAACCTGTTAGGGATAAAAATAGCTTCTGAAATGACAAGAAGAGACACAATGACTTTGGCCCTATCTCCTTAAAGTGGAGAGAATCAGGAATTGCTTGAGTAAGCAAGTAAATAGGAAAACAATATCTGTTTTGGATGGAAAAAGCTCTGGGACTTCTCTCTAACAGACATCCCTTAATTCTAGGATTGCTTTTAGTAGTGTAGTCCAGCCCTGCTTCCCAGGGCCCACATCACCATAACAGTACAGCCTTCAGTCCCCTCAACCTGCCATCTGTTCTGTTTTTCTTCCATTTCCCCTGAAAATATCTTGTATGCACAACATTTGCGTTTCATATCACACATTAGATTGTTTCTTTTGTCTTCTTTTCTCTTCCTAGTATTACCATAGTGTCTGGCACACCGCAAGTACTTAATCCATGCTTATTGACTAATTCACTTTCTTTTTCAAGGTGGGAGAAATCCAATAGAGCCCTTGCCCCATACTTGAGGACTGCCTCTTCACTTCTCAATTCTCCAGATAATTGCTTTGCCTTTCTGTACACAATCTCTATCCAAAGCTCAAAGTCACTGGTAATGTGGAAAATGAACTATAGTATTCCCAAGCCACCAAAAGCTAGCAGAAGCTGGGATGAAAAGTACACAGATATTCTCTTCCTCCTGCTCTTCCTAGTCTCTAGCAGAAGTGCTCTGCCTGAATCCCTAATGCTTCTTTTTACCCATGAGTAACTCATGTACTAATGTGGCCATGGGAAGGGTCTGTTAAGACACCTTAGTGACCTCAGTGGCCAGCTATTCCAGCCCACATCTGGAAAAATACCTCTACTGAATCATGACAGAAGGGATGATTCAATCTACTCTTGAAGATATGCAGACAAAGAGAGAGGCTATCTGAGGGTGAAAAAATGGAAAAGTGAAATAGTTCCTTCCCTCGGGGAGCTTGCTTCCTAAGGGTGGGGAGGAAGAGTTAATATGTTTAGATAGAGATGGATGGATTAGATCAAAATGGATAGCTGGATGGGTGGATAGATAGATGGAAATATAGATAGAGAAATGGAGAGATAGATGAATAGATAGATACATATATACATATATACACACTTGGGGGTCCCTAAAGAAGAATGAAGCAGCTCATTTTGGATTAGTTGTGATTATAATTCTTCAAGCTAAATATCCGAGTTCCTTTAGCCTATTTTTATATAACATGGCCCCTAGACCCTTCATTTCCCTATTTTTTCTTCCATGGACTCATTAGCAATGTTCTTTTGACTCAACTATTTAAGTTCAATTAGAGACAGGTAGTGGAAATCTCTTATAAAGCTTGGACCTCTGTATCCTAAACTTTGGGTTCTATAACCATCTTCTATTAAGGACCATGCCTGGGTGAAGGGATAGGTCAGTTCTACAAGAACCTCCTCAGCTATGGATTGAGGGAGTTGCAGGGCAGCCTTTACTGATACAGGTATTGTTTGTGGACTGGGAATGAAATAAATTGTAGGCAGAGGGAAGAGGAGAGAGGTTAGACAACACAACGGCCTCTCACTCAGGGAGTCAGAGAACTGCCTCTCAGTCTCCTTGTATCATCATCATCCTCTCACAGGAAGAGATCCATTCTACAGGTCTGAGTTAGACCTCTAGCAGCCATGGGCAGGTGGCTCCCATATTCCAACAATCTTCATCTTCTCCAGGCTTCCCTGTTGGTACTAAAAGTATCAGTGATTTAAACAACCTTTTTGTTTTTAGGCATCTTTTGGTAGGTGAGACACTTGGGACTCTTAAGCACTGTTAGTTAAAGGCTTGATAACTGTGTTCTGTTCCAATATAATTAAATATTTGATTAATTGTTTCAACCTAATTCCATAGAGTCTGTATTTTACTTGTATCAAAGTTTTTGCCTCCGTGCTGTGTCAAAGCTGTGATGATTTAAGGCTCATCCAAGCATTAACCCAGTGCTAATGTTTCTGCCTTGACTCTTGAGACTGTTGTTGGGGAGGATTAAACAAACATTTAAATAAAGCTGCTGTGTTGCTATCAAAAGAGAATAATAATTTTTCAAACCCTGAAATATAGAATAATAACATTCTCAAGCTTCTTTTCATAATTCTCTTTTGACTCCTGGTTCATGCTCTTCCCTTTTAATAGGGACAATTTTGCAGATTCTTATTTAGTGTTCAGGTAGAGGCAGAAGGAGGCCACAGGGTTTTAAGAACTCAGAAATGGAGAAAAGTTATAAACAACAATAAGGACAACCAAGTGATTGGAAAATAAGTGCTTTGAAGAAAATATGAAAGAATAGAAACGAAGAAAAAGTCAGTATTGATTGGCTCATTCAAATAATCATTGTAAAATTAATATGCACTACCAAGAGATGTTATTGATTTCTAGAATAGGAGAGAGGGTAGGAATGATGAGCTAACCCTAAAGGTTTGAAGATCTGCTTTGTAGGGCCTTGTTTTCCTTTGGACAGGCTGTCTCTCCTGCCCCCACTACTTGGAATCTTCTTTGCTGGGCTATAGATTTTTAATTAATTGACATGTACCTGCCTTTAACATCAAAAGAAGAAAGCCAACTTGATGCAGTTAAGAGAGTTCCTACCTCTCCTTCCCTAACCTTAGAAATCACTCCCCTTCCTTCTTAAAGTAATTGTTTAATTTGATTCAAAAGCATTTATTAAACCAATCAATAAGTATTTATTAGGTCCCTATCATTGCCAGGCATTGCACGAGGTAAGAGGATACAAGAACAAAGAATGAAACAAATCCTAATTGTAAAGAGATGAAGATAACAGGAAAGAAAATACATGTATTTATACATATATATCATAAATATAAAGAAGACAAATACAGAGATATACAAAGTAGTTAAATATATAATATTGAGGGAGGACACTAACAGTTGAGGGGATCAAGAAGGAATAAAATTTCAAAGAAATAGACACTAAGGCAGAAGTAAGGAGTGAGTGCATTCCAGTCTTGGGAGGCAGCCATTGCAAAGTCCTAGGGAAAGGAGATAGAGTATACTGGATGATCCAATTAGCTGGATAGTGGAGATAGGGAAAGGCAGTGACTTCATTATTGTAGCTTCCTGTCCAAGGAGGCTGATGAGATGCAAATTCTGAAACAAAATAGTCTCTGCCCTCAAGGAGCTTCTACATTCTTCTGGGAAAGGTGGGTAGCAGTCACACAGATAAAAAGTTACAGAACAAATAACAAAGTAAATACAGAGGGGAAAAATGTAAAAACCACATACAAGATACATGTTGATTTACTAGACTCTTGGGATGAATAGAAATGAATTATGTTCCTGCTTACTAAGAGATTATAGTCTAAAAGGGAAGATAGGATTAATATGTAATCAACTTAAATATTTTTTTTTTACTTCATTTAATGAGTCAGAAAGACCTGGATTCAAATTTTATCTCTGACACAATAGCTATGTGACCATGGGCAAATCACTATATCTCTTTGACAGTTGGCCATCTCATCTGTAAAATGGGAATATATTATGCTTAAATAAAAACAACAAGAAGCATTTAATAATTTTAAGGTTTGCAAATGCAAGTAACTTGTTTGAATTTCAAAAAAATGCCAAAGATCGTGGCTATAATTATCCCTAACTTACAGATGAGAAAACAGAGAATGAGAGACATTACATTATTTTCCCAGGGTTACATAGCTAATGTCTGAGAGAGGATTTGAATTCAGATCTTTTCTACTCTCAGCCCAAACCTCCAACCTCTGCACCAACTAGCTGCCTAAGTCACCAGATTCTTATGAAAATCAAATGAATTTATAACTAGAAAGAACAAAAAATCTTTGACGCTATACACAAAAGCTATTATTTTATATGAAACATTCTTACAATTCTAAATCCTATATTTGCTGCTGCCTTTGCCCATTCATCATTGACATCAGTCCTACATTATTAGATAGTTTTGTTTTGGGCAAGTCTTTCTTTTTGTTATTTTCAAATTACTTTTACTTTTTAACATTATATTCTTTTTATATTTTGAGACCTAAATTATCTCCATCTGTCCTACCCCTCCCTCACCTGCTGAAAAGGCAAGCATTATCAATTATAATCATGCATAGCTTTCCATTTTGGCTTTTTTAAAAAGCAAGGAAAATAAAGTGAGAAAATCATATTTAATCTGCATTCAGGATTCATCAGTTCTCTCGCTGGAAGGACATAGCATTTTTTCCATCGCGAGTCCTTTGGAATTGTCTTAGATCATGGTACCAAGTAGAGTAGCCAAGTCTTTCATAGTTAATCATGATCACAACATTGCTGTTACTGCTGACAATGATCTCCCAGTTTTTTTTTTCTCACTTCACTTTGCATCAGTTCATTTCATATCATGAGGTATTACACATGGTTTTTTTTCTATTTTTTTTTTCATTCTTTTCATTAAATGTCTCCTGGAATCATTGGAATCTACTTGTCCAATTCTAAATATTAGGGATTTTTTTTCTTCAGTGAATTTTTGTGCTTCTTACTTTTGGGCCAATTCTATTTTTTTAAGGTTTTATTTTCTTCAGTAATTTTGTGCCTCTTTTAATAAGCTATTAATTCTTTTTTCATAACTCTCTTGCATCACTCTCATTTATTTTCCCAATTTCCCCTCTGCTATTCTTAGTCATTTATTAACTGTTTCCAGGAATTCTTGTTTGACTTGGGTCCAATTAGCACTTTTCTTCATGGCTTTTTTGGTATTTTTTTTCCATATTGTTGCTTTCTGAGTTTATGTCTTGGTCTTCCTTGCCACTATTTTTTATGGTCAAATCATTTTGTTGTTAGTATTATTTGATCATTATTCCAGCTTATTTCTTGACTTTGAATTTTATGTTAGACTTAGACTTTGCTCACTCTGGGATGAGGAGGCACTGTCCCAAGCTTCAGGGTTTTCCTGTGGTTATATGCATTAGCAAAACTCTCTACTTTGGTGTTGCGACCAAAGCCCCTGCTGGTGACTAACCCCATGCATTTCTTTTCACCCTGGAAAACCTACTTATCCTGCTTGTTCTGGGAAACTCTTATCCATGCCTTTCCATAAGTTCATCACAGAATTCCAGCTAATGTGCTATCAGGCAAGTCTTGATGAAGCTAAATGAGTCTAGGACTTTGTACCTCAATGGTCTCTTTGGCCAACTCTCTGATTTATAGACAAGAAAAGTGATGGCCACAAAGAGGAAATGGCATGTTTACGGTCTTACAGATAGGAAGCGAAAAGACTTGCAATGATTGGAGAGCTGGCGTCAGGAAAACTTACCTATTGTGTAATCTTGGGAAAATCCCTTAACCTTTCCAATCATCAGGTTTGTCTTCTGAAATATGGGAATAATAAAATCTGTGATAGTTCTCTTGTATGTTATTATGAGCCCAAAATGAGATGGTATATATCCAGGGAACTGTTATTATTCAAGTAAAGCCTTTAGTGTTAAGTCCTTTTAGTCATGTCCAACTTTTCGTGCTTTTATTTGAGTTTTCTTGGCAAAAATACTAGAGTGGTTTGCCATTTTTTTCTCCAGCTCATTTTATAGATGAGGGAATGAGGCAAGCAGCATTACATGACTTGCCCAGAGTCACATAGCGAGTAAGTGTCTGAGGCTGAATTTGAAATGTGATCCTCCTGATCCCGGGGTTGGTATTCTATCCACTGTGCCACCAAGTTGCCTCTCTTAGCTTGGGGCTTTGGATTTCAAATCTGCTGGGAAATTCCATTAATATTCCCTTCCCCTTCCACACAGTCACTGATCCAGGAGAGAGGGTCTCCCAGGAACCCAGGCAATGGGCATCCTTTTCTCCGGTCAGAATGATTGCACAAATTCACACCTAAATAAAACCATCTTGCCCAGCTTTCAATAACAAAGCTTCCTGGACTTAGAGTTTGAGTTCAGCCGCTTTTAAGAAAGACACTAAATATAAACCGATTTGAAAATCCCTCTGAAGTCCTTCAGTGTCCTGCTGCTATATAGGCTGATAGATATAAGGAAAGGCAGGGATGGAGAGGAGGGGATATGGAGAGGATTTTCCTTTGATGTTGGACTGCCAGGATGTCTGAAAGACTTCAAAAGATATCCCAGAATCCAAGTCTGCACCCAACTGCCCCCTGGGATGGACATCAGATGGGCCCAAGCTCCTACTAAGTCTCACTTTTATTTCTACTTAAGTCAGCTACTGCCCATTGAATTGTGTATATAATTAGGTCATCTAAAGGGAGACTTGACTGGGGCACAGAAGACACCTCCTTCTTTCAGTAAGCAACAGGCATTGGTACATTTTCCTGTACCTAGAGAGGGAGCAGTGGTTGAGAGGGGATAATGGCACGGCCCTTGGAAACTTGTCTTGTGGTCTCTTGTTTGCAAACAGACATCATTTTGGTTGCACTTATTTCTGCCATATTTTGTTGTTTGGTGATGAAAATGAGTTTATAAGGAAACCGGTAATTTTGTTGCTAAAAGTAATGCATAAAAAAGATAAGGATGTCAGATGAAGGTAACTGGCCCCACTTGGTTCTTTTCAGTTTTATTCCTAAATGGATCTGCATGGCAACCAGGGAATATGATGGATTTCTTCTATCAGAGCTCCAACCTCTGTCTCCCCTCTTTGAGGGTAAGTTGGAGTGCCCAGAGTACCATATTCCATCTCTAGAATGATGATTTGGGGATAAATTGAATTCCCGGGATGATTTGAAAGGGGCCCAGGAATATGACATAAGTTCATAGGAATTTTGGATCATTACTCAGGAAAGAGTTTAGCCTGATATACAATGAATTATGAGAAAGTTATGAGGGGAAAAAGTTGGAAATACTTTAGAACACTGGTGTCAAACTTAAATAGAAACAGATCCCTGCTGGTTCTCTATATAAAATCCCACAAATAAACATTATCTACGTTGTATTTTTTTTTAAATTTGCAAATATTTCCCAACTACATTTTAATCTGGTTCACTCTACTGGTGTGTTATGGGCTGCAGGGAATAGACTGGCACATATTTGACATCTCTGCCTTAGTGCTTCTCTGACTAGCATCTCCTCTCTCTCTCCTCACTCAATCACCACATCAGTTCCTGTTGGTTCAGTTGTAATCTCTATGCTTATGACACTGACCAAAATATCCATCCCTAATCTCTTTCTTTAAATTTATTCCCTTTTCCCTTTCTTTTCTCTTTTTTCTTGCTGAGGCAGTTGGAGTTAAGTGACTTGCCCAGGGTCACACAGCTAGGAAATATTAAGTATCTGAGTCTGGATTTGAACTCAGGTCCTCCTGACTTCAGAATCAGCACTCTATTCACAGCACCATCTAGCTGCCCCCCCCACTTTATTCCTATATCACTTATTGTCATTGGACATTTTGAGCTGGATGACCCATTGATGTCTCAAACCCAACATGACCAAAATAGAATGCATTATTTTTCCCTACTACTTCCAGTTCCCCAATTCCCTCTTACTATCCAGGGTATCACTAAACTCCAAATCACTCAGATTTGCAACTTCAGTGGCATCCTCAACTTCTCACACTCACTCCAGAGAAACAATGAGATACCAATTCAATCTCTCCAAAAGCATCTGCCTTTCCCCTATATCACACTAATTTTATCCCCTCTTGTCTGGGACTATTGCAATGATCTCCCTGTTGGTGTCTGTGTCTTAAGACCCTTAAAACCCTCTCTAGTTTAAGGGCATCTAGGTTGCACAGTGGCTGGGGGCTGGGCCTTGAGTCAAGAATATCAAACCAAGCCTCAGAAACTAGCTCCATGATCCTGGGCAAGTTACTTAACATATGTATGCCTCAGTTTCCTCCTTTGTCAAATGAGGATAAGAATAGTAACTCCCTTATAGGATAGTTGTAAGGCTCAAAGGAGATGTTTTAAAGTGCTTAAAGTTAAACAGTGTCTGCCACATAGTAGGCACAATATAAATTGCTAACTATTATTACTGTTATTAGTCTATCTTCCATTCATTTGCCAGATTGATGATCTGAAAACTTGATTATTTTATTCCTTTGCCAAGGAAACTCCAGTAATGTCCTATCTCTTACGATCAAATTCCAATTTCTCTGTTAGGTTTTGGACGCCCTTTACAATCTCTTTCCATTCTGCCTTTCCAGCTTTGTTGTGAATTTGCCCTCTTTATTCCAGTCAAACTGGTCTTGAAGTTGTTGTTCACATATGATATTCCATCTCTACTCTTTGTACTTTGTCATAGACTACCTGTCCTCCAACTTCAGAATTTTCTTTGTTTCCTTCCTCCCTTCCTTCCTCCCTTCGTCGTCCTCCTCCTCTTTCTTCTTCTTCTTCTTCTTCTTCTTCTTCTTCTTCTTCTTCTTCTTCTTCTTCTTCTTCTTCTTCTTCTTCTTCTTCTTCTTCTTCTTCTTCTTCTTCTTCTTCTTCTTCCTTCTTCCTTCTTCCTTCTTCCTTCTTCCTTCTTCCTTCTTTTTCTTCTTCCTTCTTCTTCTCTTAGAATCCCTAGTCTTCTTCAAAGCTCAGCTCAAGCATTCCTTCCAATCTGAGGCTTTTTGTATGTTCCCATATGTAGGGTCCCTCTTCAATTATCTTTTATTTATTCTGGTTATACTTAAATCTCTTTCTCTTCATATGTTTGTATATATATGTATATATACATATATACATACACATATACACATTCATACTTCTATATACACATGCATGAGTTTCTCTTCATTTCTCTTTGTCTCTCTCTAGACACACACACACACACACACGCACGCACACACACACACACACACACACACTTCCTCTACTTTCTTTCTGCAGCTCTGCTCAGTGTCAATTTCCCAAAAGAAAATATCCCTTTGTGTCCCCAACTCTTCCAATTTTTACCTTTTGTATTGTTTTCCCCCATTAGAGGGCAGGATATGTATTCTTTTTTAATTTGTATCTGTATCACTTAGCACTGTGCCTAACATATAATAGGGGCTTAGAAAATGTTTATTGACTTGAATATATGTAAATATGTACAGATAAATATTTTTTAAAATTAAAAATTACATGTAAATGTATATCCACATATGGTCAACATACATACACACACTCAAATGCACTTAGTCTCAAATATTACCTCTTTTCCCACCTCCTTACACAGAAAAATATTGACAAGTATGAGGGAACATTGAAATTATTGTTGTCATTATTCTCAAGTATTTACATATTTGTCTGCATATAAGTAGATCGATGGATAGATAGATAAGAAAGTCCCTTGATAAAAACTTCCTCAGTTTCCTTATCTGTAAAATGGGGATAATAGCATCTCCCCCTTCCAGGGTTGTAAGGATCAAATGGAATAAAATATATAAAATGGTACATAGATGTAAACCATAATTATTCTTCTGATTATATAGGTGAGAAAATTGAGACAGACACAGTGAGTGACCTGCCCGGGGTGACCCAGCTAAATAAGTGTTTGAAGCTCAATTCAAACTCCAGTGTTCCTAATTTGAAATTTAGCCCTTTAACCTCTGAATCGCCCAGCTGCCTTATGTTATTGTCAGTGTCCGCCACATGGAACTTTGGAAAACTGCGAAACACCTAAGCAGAATGATTTTACACAAATTTATTTTAATGTCTAATTATCAGAATTTAGAGGGATGGAATTTTTTGGCAGATATCATGCTCATTAAAAAATAAATTACTGTGAAACTTGTACTGATTTTTTAGTGTTTTTTTTTTTTTAACCATTGTTTGCCAGCAACATGGAGCCTTTGAGTAGTGTACTAAGTAGGAACTAGATCATCCCAACTCTTACCATTTCATGTTTTAATTTTTTTTACTCTAATTAAAAAAGCCTGAAAGATTTTCTCCCCTTTTTTCCTAAGAGGACTACGTTCAGGTTCGCTTTTCAAAGCATTTCATCCATGAGAAAGAATATATCGGGTCATATTGTGAAGGTATCTTTTTGCCACATGCTATATGCTAGACTGGCTGTAAATAATCATAAAATGAAATGCCAAAATTTCTCTTGACATGTGGTTTCTCATTAAGTTTCGATGTAGCTTCTCTAAACCAAAAATGGTTGAGGGGCTGATTTCTTATATTGTCAAGCTGTTCTCTGAGCGCTTTTGTGGGACCACCTACCTAGATATATAATTAATTTCAGCACCCAAAGGACTTCTGGGGAGTTGGACTATATTATTGGGAAAGGAAAAGCTTATTCTCTATAATAATATGTCCAAGTCCAAAGTAGCTTCAGTAACCAGTCTCTAATGAGCCTTCTTAAAAGTCAAAATGGATGAGAAGGGCAGGCAGCTGAGCAAAGGATTATTTTAGGATGAACCTCAGGTGGAAGCCTAACAGATACTCTAGTAGACATTATTTCAGTCCTATGGGCTATGTTATTGGTTTTTCCTTTTGCATATATACTAATGAATAATTGAGAATGAGCATGATGTAATGGGAAGTATGCTGGTTTTGAAATCCAAGAAATAACACAAATTAGTGCCATCTCTGTGACCTTGAAGTGCTACCTCTGTGACTTTGAGTAATCACTTATGTTTTCTGAGCCTCAGTTTCTTTATCTGTAAAACAAGTGGCTTGGATTAAATGATCTCTGAGTTTCTTCCAGCTCCAAATCTATGATTCTTTGAGATGATTTCAAGGAGGAACTTTTCATACAAAAAAGAATATGAGCCAATAGTAGTTTATTTATGTAGGCTGAAGATTATATGGATTAAAATTAAGATTTTCTTTCAGTTGTTACCAGGGACAATTAATGGAGTTCAAAAAATTGAAGAAAAAATTATTAAATATTTAGTATTTCTAAGCCCTGGGAACCCATTACAAATTCAGAAAGACCGTAGGACAGTTTTGTTTTGGAAAGTCACAGGAATGGTGAATGAAGCTTTAGGGCCAGAGATCAACATGCCTTTTCCAGAAGCAATTCTAGGATTCATTTGATTAATGTTCCCAGAGCAGGAGGTAGAATGGAAATGGGGAGGAACTAGATGTCAACAGGATAGATTGGTGGATGACTAATGGGATATAAAACATGTCTGATCTGGATCCAGCTAAACATTTCAGGCTGGATGCATTTTTTACTCATTTACCAATGAAGACAGCTCAATGAGATAGTGGAAAATGTTTCTTAGAAATTAGAGATTTTTGAATGGCATCCATCAGTAGAAGGCCAAGAAGCCATGAGAAGACATGTAAAAATATGAGTTCAGATGATATCAAGGGGTGTTTGCTTGGTGATTTTCCAAGAAAGATAGGGGAGAAGATAATGATAGATTTATATAAAACCATGGTGCTAGAAGGGATCTTAAAAGCCATTTAATTCCACAAATATCTTTAAATTCATCTCCTTCACATCATGTCCACCAAGTAGTCACTTAGCCTTTGTTTGTCACCCTAAAGTAAAAGAGTGTCTATTACCTTCAAAGGCAGCACAGTAAGATACTTCTAATTGTGGGGAAGTTCTTTAAATCAAGTCTAAATATGTTTATTCTTATATTAGAGATGTATTCCTTTGTATTTTACAAGAGCATCTTGATAGCCCACATAAGATAAGGCAGTTATCGGGCTTAATATATGGACTTAATATATGGCAGGGACTTTGATAAGGAAGGTTTGTATGTGTAAGTTATTGTATCTATCACAATAGTTCACATGTTAGTGTGAATTAGATTAATCATATTCTTAATGGCTAGATTCCTTCTTCATGGCAAGTTTAGAGAAATTGAATTTTGATGATTTGGAAAAGAAAAACTTTGGAAACTTATTGTATCATTTTAGTAAATACCCACTTCTCTGAGTATTGAGTAAATATTATCTTCATTTTGCAGATGGGGAAGCTGAGGAAGTGATTTGTGGATGGTTATAGAGTCATTCAATGAGAGGCCACAGTGAAACCTAAGTTAAGTTTCTACCACTCCGTGGTGGTTATATTTTCCTCACTCTCCTAGTTATTGTGCCATAGCTGAAAGAGCCCTGGCCTGGAGATCATGAGAATTGAGGGTTTTAGTGCACCTTGGGCACTTCTTAGATATCTGACCCAATGAAAGTCACCCTCTCTAGCTTCAGTTGCTTCATCTATAAAATGGGGATAACAGTATGTGAAGGTTTATTGTGAAGATCAAGTGAAAGCACTTTGTAAACTTTAAAGTCCTGTATAGTTATGAGTTATCATCATTGTTTTTGTTGCTATTGACAGAGAATATACAGTTGCTAGAACACTGGCGTCAGATTCAGGAAGCCTTGAGTATAAATCTAGTTTCAGATTTATTGGAGGTGTGACCTTTGCCAAGGCACTTAATTTCTAGCTGCCTCAGTTTCCTTAATTGTAAACTAGGGAAATCATATTCCTTTTTTTTTTTTTTAGGAACCTACTTCCCAAGGCTATTGTGATGATCAAATGAGATAATACTGCAAAAGTTCTATAGAAATACTATTTGTTATTATTGTGGTTGGGACCAATAGAAATATTTCTGCTGCCTACCTCAAAAGGTTAATGAAAGAACAGTACAACAGATTTGGTGGGAATTTAAAATTTTTTCTTCTCTTTCTTGCCATAACTTCTCTAAATGTAGATTGGACCATATGATGCTTAAGGTTTTGTCCATCTCAGAATTTCTATGACTCCTTTTTCACATTTCTTAAATAACCCTCCAGAGCAAGTGATATTTTCATTTTGCAAGTACAGAGATGCTAATCGTGACTCTCAAATCCTTAAAAATAAATTCTCTATCTTGACCAGTAATGCTTTTAGGACTCCATTCAGTTACAATTCAGGCTTGAAACTGCTGACCCCTGGTGCGCAAACTTGTGTTTTACTCAAAATCCATGATAGTTTAGTTATGGGAGTGGAATAGATCTGAATAGTATTTTCAAAGGATAGTTTTCAACATTCATTTTTATAACATTGTGTGTTCCAATTTTTTCTCCATTCCTTTTTTAATCCTTTCCTCCTCAAGGTAGTAAGCAATTTGATAAATGTTATACATATACAATAATTTTAAATATATTCCTATATTTGTCAAAATGTGCAAGAAAAATCATACTCAAAGGGAAAAATCCATAAAAAAGAAATAGTAAACAAAAAACAAAAACAAAAAAGGAGAAAATACTATGCTCTTAAAAATAATAGCATTTTATTTTCAAATAAATGTAAAGATAGTTTTTAATATTCATCCTTGCAAAACCTTGTGTTACAAAATTTTTCCCTCCCTTCTCTCCACCCACCTCCCCTAGACAGCAAGTAATCCAATATATGTTAAACATGTACAATTCTTCTACACATATTTCCACACTTATTATGCACAAGAAAAATAAGAACAAAAAGGGAAAAAAATGAGGAAGCAAGCAAACAGCAACAAAAAAGTGAAAATACTATGTTGTGATCCACATTCATTCCCCATAGTCCATTTTCCAGATGTTGATGACTATCTCCATCAGAAGTCTATTGGAATTGGCCTTAATAATCTCATTGTTGAAAAGAGCCATTCCATCAGAGTTGATCACCACATAATCTTATTCTTGCTGTGTAGAATGTTCTCTGGGTTCTATTCACTTCACTCAACATCAGTTCATGTAAGTCTCTCCAGTCTCTCTAAAATCATCCTGCTGATTATTTCTTATAGAACAATAATATTCCATAACATTCATACACCATAACTTATTTAGCTATTCCCCAACTTATGGGTATCTATTCGGTTTCCAAATATTATGCTTTGATTCACATCTTCACAGTTCTCTCTCTCTCTAGATGTGGATGGCATTTTCTATCCCAAGTCTATTGGAATAGTCTTGGATCATCACATTGATGAGAAGAGCTAAGTTTCTCACAGTTGATCATCACATAATCCTTTGTTACTGTACATTTTTCTCCTGGATCTGCTCACTTCATTCAGCATCACTTCATATAAGTTTTTTTCCAGGCTTTTCAGAAATCAGGCTGCTCATCATTTCTTATAGAACAATAGCATTCCATTGCATTCATATACCATAACTTATTCAGTCATTCTCCAAATTGATGGACAGTGGACAGATCTGAATAAAATGGGGAAAAGTTCTCAGCAACAATAAGTTGCCCATTTAGGACATAGCTGGATTGAAAATTGTCGCCTGATTGCTTATAGGAGGCTTTCTCTTTCTACTCTGGGTTCACACTGAGGTGCTAGGATTCCCTTTTTGGACCATTTCTTTCAGGCTCAGATTCTGAGCTATTTTATGTGAATCAAAAATTTTATGCACACTAAGTCTTGGCTCCATTTTGGGCAAATTTTGTGTTCTTTTGTAAATGTAGGCTTAGTTCCAATTGAGTCATAAGAGGTAATATCTAGAATATTTTGCTCCATTTTCAGCCTGATTGCCAGTTTCCCATCACCCCCATGTGAAAAGCCTCCTGAATTCAAATGAACTAGAATGGTCATGGCACTCAGCCACTGGCCTTTTAAAGAAGCAAACAGACAGGGAGAGTTTGGATTTCAGGTGAGGAACCACAAAAAGTCAAAATAGAAAGATTTGGTTTATGACACTAAACTTTTTCTTGTCTTTTTGAACCATGTCTTAGTTGGGTTTTATCATTATCATTTATTGTTGGTTTTTTCCTTTTTCCCTGCAAAAATTTTGTCCTATTTTTTCCTGTCCAGAGCATTTCAAAGTCTCTACTTCTGCATCCTTGGGAAGAATGATGAGGGCAGGATAACTGAGGCTTTTTCATAGGATCAAAAAATGGCAAGGGAGCTCTTAGCTGTTTGGAGACTTTCATCCATGTGCCCGGTGCTTCTGGACCAAACCTATATATCATAGTGTGATGAACAGGGTATTCTTCTGCTATGAGGGTATGCTTAGCCTTTTCAGCACTGCTCATCTACCTTTGGTGCCCACCTGGCACTCAACTCTCATCCTTGGCTCTAAGAAACTGCTCCATGCACAAGGGTCACACCTCAGCATATTGTTTCAGCAGGTGGACTCTACCAAGATAAGAGCAAGCAAGGGGACTTAAACCTATTAGTGAGTTAGGGAGTGTCTACCTCAAGTACGTGAAGACTTCCATGGTTGAATAGGAGGATGTGAACCATTTATTTTAAAAGGCTGTGAAAGTAGCAGAAAGTAGCAGGCATTGGAGAATGCTTAGAGCTTGATCAGATATCAGAGATGCCTATGCCATCCACCACATCCTGGGCCATTGCTTGTTGTTCTGACTTTGATCTTTCCACTGCTTTGATGAGTCTGGGAGAAAGAAGTAGGAACTTTGTGCATCTCTACCTCACTTAAATCTGATTCATCCACAAGTCAAGACATCATCTCATGATGTCACTGATCCTCTTCAAAAATGATGGAACAACAACTATATGGTGCACTCCACTCTCATCCATAGTGTTCCAATGCACACTCATTCCACCCAAAGACAGTCCTTTGTATAACCACTGTTACTGTTGACCTTCCCACTCTGCCTTACGCGAGAGAAATCCTCATTATAGTCCTGGATGGAAATCATTCTTCTCTCACAAATCACTAATTTTAAAAAGCAGATGTAGGGTCAAGAAGCCAAGGGACTTAGTCATTCTCAAGTAGCTGCTCTTGGATTCATAGTCCTGATTCGCTTTCCCCTCCCCAACTCCCTCATTAGTTAGGGAAATAAGCATCAGTCCTACTTTACAGCTGTTCCTCATTCGAGTGAGGTCACAGGTTATAGCTAGGGAATGAAGGATTTCAGTCATCTATAGAGAATATTTTTTTCTTTTTTCTTTCCTTTTTAGCATGAGATATTGTTAAACAATGGCTTGCACGGCTGAGACTGCAAAGGCTATTTTCCTTTGGTCTTTCAAAAATACATTTTCATCAACTTGAAAATGCTTTAAGTGTAGTGAGACCTGGAAAAACAGGAATGGCCAAGGATGAGCTGAGTCTTCATGTCTCCTGGGCTTATAATTGAATTTATTCACCATTTAATAAATAATTACTATTTGTCTATTTATTAATTTTAATACTTTGAAAGATGATGTGATATATTAAAAAAAAAAACCAACAACAACAAAAACAAGGCAGGGAGTTAGAAGACCTCAGTTTTTTTTTTTTATTGTTCTTCCTCTGCCACTTACTTGTTTGAGTTGGAGCAAATTGCTTCTTTTCTATGGGTTACATTGTCCTCACTGGAAAAATAAAGAGTTGGACCAGATAATTTCTAATATTCCTTTTAGATCTGTATTTATGATCCAAAGTAGTTTGACATTGCTTATTTAAAAGTCCAAATGTTCCTGATTTCTCCTATTGAACTAGTGTGATAAACAAGAATCAGAAATAATCAGCCTCAATAAGTCAGTGTTTGATAACTCTTACATAAAGTAGGAAAAGGATGTTTTCTTCTCTAAGAATTGATAGGAACATTGGAAAGTAGTTTGCTAGAAAATGCAATCATACTAATTTCTTACAGAATGTACAGCAGTAAATTCTATTCACAACATATTATGATATACATAACAGTAAATTATTTGCAACATCATTTTAAAAAATCAAGTAAAATGGAAGGTACTTGGAGAGGCAGAACCAAGATGGTAGAATAAAGGATGGGACTCACTCAAACTGTCCCCCAAGCTCCTCCAAATGCTTCCCCCAAACTCCTCCAAATGCCTTTAAATAATGAATCTGGACAAATTCTAGAGCAACAGAGTCCACAAGGAGATGGAATGAAACAATTTTCTAGCCCAAGACAACAACTTTCAGTAGGAAAGTTTGTCACACCAGGGTGAAAGTGGAGCACAGACAAGAGGCACCATTATAGCCCTGGCCCCAGCTAACCCTGATTGGGCTTTTGTAGCTCCTGATGTAGCAGTTGCTATTTCTGGACTTTCAGTCCACACATGGTAAAGGCATCAAATAACTGGCCAGAAAGATAGGTCTCTTAGCTAACACTGAGGCAAGACCCTGTGGCTTTGCCCATACTTGGATTCAAGTCAAAGTCCTGGGGGTAGTCTCAGAGTGAGGAGGAGCATAAATATACCATAGCTCACAGCCATAGTGAAACAGGGATCCTCCTTAAAGTTCTAGGGCAGAAAAGAGTGCTTGTGGTCACACTCATAGACCAGAACACAGGTCAGGAAAGTTGTAAATACACCTCTTCTTAGATCATAACACCTTAGAAGAATTGAAAACTTAAAGATCCCTAGAATTATCTCTGAAAACATCTACACAAACTCCTTAGATTCAGGACAGTACACCTTCCCCCCAGAAACAGAATTCTACTTTCATAAAGCGTTAAAAATCAAGTAATAGGCTGGAAAAAATAAGCAAATTACAGAAAAAGATTCTGACCATGGAAAGTTACTATGCTGACAAGGATTATCAAAACACACTCTACATCCAAAGTCTCTAAGAACAAAATGAATTTTAGTCCATGGAGGAGCTCATAAAGAATTTTAGAAATCAAGTAAGAGACATAGAGAAAAAATTGGAAAGAAAAAATGACAGTGATGTAAAAGATCATGAAAAAAAAATCAGCATCTTGATTAAGAAGGTACAAGCATAGTGAAGAAAATAACACCTCAAAAACCTGACTAGGTAAAGTGATAAAGGAAATAGAAAAAAGCCAATGTAGAGAAGAATGATTTAAAAAGCAAAATTGGGGGCAGCTAGATGATACAGTGGATAGAGCACCAGCCCTGAAGTCAGGAGGACCTGAGTTCAAATCTGCTCTCAGACACTTAACACTTCCTAGCTGTGTGACCCTGGGCAAATCACTTACCCCCCAAAAAGCAAAATTGGTCAAAAGGAAAGAAAGAGAAAAATTCAACGAAGAAAAAACTCCATAAAGAGTAGAACTGGCCAAATTGGAGGGAAAATCCACCGAAGAAAACATCTTCTTTAAGAGTAAAATTGGATAAATGGAAAAGGAAGAACAAAAGATCACTGAAGAAAATAATTCCTTAAAAACTAGAATTGAGCAAATGGAAGCTAATGACTTCATTAGAAACCAAGAAACAATTAAAACAAAATCAAATCCATGAAAAAGTAGAAAAAAATTGTGAAATATCTCATAAGAAAACAAATGACCCGGACTACACAAAAGTCCTGATTTAAAAAGAACCAAAATTGTATCTTTCAAGATTGTCAAGGAAAACTTACTTGACAGTCTAGAACCAGAGGGTAAAGTAGAAATGGAAAGAATGTACCAGAATATTCGTGAAAAGAGCTACCTAAATGAAAACTCCCAGGAACATTAAACTCAAATTCCAGATCTCCCAGGTCAAAGAGAAAACATTGCAAGTATCCAGAAAGAAGCAATTCAAGCATCATGAAGCCACAGTCAAGATAGCATAAGATTTAGCAGTTTCTACATTAAAGGATCAGAGGGCTTGGAATGTGATATTCCAGAGAACAATGGAGCTGGGATTACGACCAAGAATCACTTGTCCAGCAAAACTGAGTATGTAACCCTTCAGAGGAAAAGGTGAGTATCCAATGAAATAGAAGATTTTCAAACATTCATGATGAAAAGGCCAGAGCTGAATGAAAAATCTAGATTTTCAAATATAGAACTCAGGAAAAGCATAAGGAGGTCATTAGAAAAGTGATATCATAACGAACATAATAAGGTTTATCTGTTTACATTCCTACATGGAAGGATGATACTTGTAACTCAGAACTTTCTCATTATTAGAGCTGTTAGAAAGAACATAGATAGATAGGAGGCACAAGGCTTGGTTGAATGTGAAGGGGTGATATCTTACAAAGGAAAATTAAGGGATGAGAGAGGAATGTCCTGAGAGAGGGAAAAAGGAAAGGAGAAATGAGGCATATTATCACATATAAAAGAGTCAAGAAAAATCTTTTACTGTGGAGGGGAAAAGAGAGGACACAAGGGGAAGTAAGTGAAACATTCTCATAAGAATTGATTCAAAGAGGGAATAACATAAACAATCAATTGGGTATAGAAATATGTCTTATCCAACAGGATAGAAGGAATAGAAGGAGGTGGGGGTACTAGAAGAGAAGGCAGATTTGGGGAGAGGGTAGTCAGAAGCAAAATGCTTTTGAGTATAGACAAGGTGAAAGAAGAGGGAAAATAGAATAAAAAGGGAGGAAATACAGTTAGCAAGACAATTGTGAAAAAATGAAGCATTTTTCTCTGATAAAAGCTTCATTTCTCAAACATAAATAAAACTGAGTCAAATTTATAAAAATAAATTGTTCCCCAATTGATAAATGATCAAATATGATCATTTTTCCAATTCACAGATGAAATAATCATAACTATCTATAGACATATGAAAAAATGCTTTAACTCACTATTGATTGGAGAAATGGAAATTAAAACAATTCTAAAACACTACCATATTGTTATGGGCCAGAACTTGAAACAAGGTGCTAAGTTGGTGGAATTGACAACGACGATAGTTCTCTAATTCAGTACATGTACTTAGTACTTACTATAGTTCCACGAGATTCACACCTATGATGAAAGACGATATAAGCTTGGACAAACTCAGCCAGAATGGGAACTATGGAGACCAGAGAAGTAGTGGCAGGCTCTCCTCCTCTTCTCCACTGAAACCAAGATCCAGAAGGCCTTCAGAAAAACTAGCAGAGCCTCAAGTAAAGGAGACAAGACTTTGAAGAAGACAATAAAGGATTTTGACCTTAATCCCTGTCTGCACTTGTGGTGATTACTGAACTGAAACTAAGGCTGCCTCCAAGAAAACCTCAATAAGAGAATATTGCATTTTAGAAAAGAATATTACATCATATACCTCTTAGACGGGCTAATAAGACAGAAAATGATGTTGGAGGGGGTGCAAGAATAATACATCGTTGGAGGAGTTGTGAAGTAATTGAATTATTCTACAGAGCAATTTGGAACTATGCCCAAAGGACTATAAAGGTATGCATCCCCTTTTATCTAGAAACACCACTTCTGGGTCTGGATCCCAAAAGAGATTTTTCAAAAGGAAAAAGGACACATATGCACAAAAAACTTATATCAGCTCTTTTTGGGGGTCAAAGAATTGGTGCCCAAGTTGAGGGGACGCCCATCAATTGGGTGATGGCTGAATAAATTACTATATGTGATTATAATGAAACTATTGTGCTATAAGAAATGATGACCACGATGTTCTCAGAAAAAAAAAAACTGGCACAACTCCCATGAACCAATGCAAAGTGAAATGTACTGAGTACAAAAGTAACAGCACAGGATAATCAATTGTGAATGACATAACTTTTCTCAACAATACAATGATCCAAGACAACTTTGAAGGAGCTATGAAGAAAAATGCTATCTATTCCCAAAGAAAGAATTGATGATTTCTTAAATGCATATTGAAGTTACCTTTTTGTTTTATTTTTCTTGTCTTTTTTTTCTTTTTTTGATCTATGTTTTCTTTTTCAATGTGACTATTATGGAAATGTTTTGCATGACTACACATGTTTAACCTAAATTTAATTGCTTGCATTCTCAATGAAGGGGTATTGGAAGGGAAGAAGGAAGATAGAGAAATTGGAACTTGAAGTTTTAGTAATGAATGTTAAAATTTATTTTTTTACATATAAATGGGGGAAAGTAAAATACTAATTTAAAAAAGAAGTTACTTGGCAAAACTTTGGCTAGAAGAGAATTGTTAACCAAACAAAGGGTAAAGAATAAAGGTTGGGAAAAAGAAAACTTCAATTAAAAAAAACAGAAAAACTCCAATAATTGTTTGAATAATGTATAAGAAGAAAAACTATCAATTGAGAGGAAATGCTTTGTATTGAATAAGGATAGAGACTAAAATTATAATGCCAGTTGGAGAGGAAATTCCCCAATGGGGAGACTTTACCCAAGAAGATTGCGATATTCTCTGAAATCTATAAAACTGATTCTTCAGCACTGAGTGATAAAATAGTTTGGCTAGGGTCAAATGCCCATGTCATTCAAAAATATTTCAGAGATATAATTTCTGGGTAATTTAATCATTTTATTAATAAGACCAGTACATTATTAATAAAAGGACGGCCATTTGGCCATCTCTTTGACCAAAGACAATCATGGTGGCAGGCTCAGGGCTTTTGTGTTCTTTTGGAAGAGAGTGGCAGTCAACTCTGGTTAAGAAAGAATAGTATAATGAAGGGCTGAAAGTGGCATCATACCACCCTTGGACAGAGAAACTATCTTTATACCCAGGTTATTCCCAGCCTTGAACATCTATTCAAAAAATGTATGCCCTACCCAAGCCTGGACAGAACACAATACCTATTTCCCCAGCATCTTGAAAAGAAAGGTAGCTCAATATTGTTATCAGTAAGATCCTTCAAGAGACTGAACTTTTTAAAAATCAGTATCTTAGAAGAAGGGGAGAAATTTTGATGTCCTCAAATCATTGGTTATTGATACTAATTTCTCTCAGGAATACTCTGTATCAGAACTTGAACTCAGTTCTTCCTCTCTTTGAGGTCAGCTCTTTCTTCATTGTACTTCTCTGCCTCTCATAAATGTATATTGAACATCTATAATAAAAGTCTTATATCCAAAAATGGCTATTTAACTATATTAGACCAAAAGTCATTCTCAGCACCTAAACAGTCAAAAGATAGGAAATTTCTTTAATCCAAATATTTTTCGTCATACCCAGGACTTTGGTAAATAATATCAAACAAAAAAAAGTGAAAGTTACTCCTGGAAATATGGGACAACTGATGCACAGTTTAATGTTGGTCCAACCACTAAACAATTTGGCAGTGTTAGAGAAGTCATCACCTATTCAGAACTTTTGGCTCAGAGATACCACTACTGGACGTAAACCTCAAAGAGGTCAATGAAAGAAATTCTATATAGGACCAAATGTTCTAGTGGCACTAATTTGTGGTAGCATAAATCTGGAAACAAAGCAGGATCATAAATTTTGAAGTAAGTGTTATTTTGGAGATTATATTTTTCAATTTCATTATTTTAGAGTTAAGAGATTAAACCTAGATGGATCAAGGAGGAGGAAAGGGAAAGGGCACAACCATTATTAAGAGCTTACTATAATATAATAACAAAGAACATAAGACAAATACTTTTAAATTATATCCCGATCTTACATTTTTCATTGCTCCTTGAGAATACAGGGGCTTAGGTGTATGAAATACTCCATGACTATGTGCAGGGGTAGTGCTTGGATTTTTTTTATTGAAATTTAGGTATTGTGGGTAGAGGTAGAGAGAGTATCCTGAAATTGATGTGGACTGACCATCTTCCCCTTTTAGGCAGGATCCCAAATTCTACTCTTATCAATAATGTGTCATTAGAGTCTATTGTTAATTCATGTATTCTGTCTCCAATTCAGTTATCATCTTTAAAGACAGTCACAGCAACTTTTGAGACAACCTTGATGGGAACTTAACTTTCCCAGGCTTCTATTATCATGTTAAGACAGTTATAATGTAAACTCTATCAACCATAATTGCATACTAAAAAGAATTTGGCTTTCCCAGACTATCTTGACTAGTATATCTTTAGACAAGTCTGGGACCTGGTCTGCCAGGTGCATTCCATCTGGCTCTTTGACCCTTCCTCTTGAGTTTGCCTTGGAAACCCCAAGGCTATATTTCAACTGTAAAAGTTCTGGTTATGATGGTCTTGGCTAAGTTCTTTCATAACTACTCTGAGATACTTTTCTTCTTTCCCTCATCGTGTGTTCTCTCTAATGCTACCTTTCTCTTTACTCTAGCTCACTTAATCAATGGCTACAGGGTGAAATAACTGTTGTATTCTGCTCAGGCTTGGGTGGGATATAAATTCTTTGAATAGATTGCTCAAGGCTGAGAGTGATCTGAGTACAGAGATGGTTTCTCTGTTCAAGGGTAGTAGCCCCTCATTATATTATTTTTTCTTTACCAATAACAGTTCATTACCACTCCTCTTCCAAAAGAATACAAAAGCCCTGAGCCTGCCTCCATGATTTTGTTCTAAGAGATGGCCAAATGTCAGTCCCACCTCATGGAGTATTTCCTTTGTTCTGGTAAAATGTGAGTTCCCCTGAGGAGTTTGGCTTTTTCCTTGCTAACTATATGCTCTGTCAACTTAATTTCATATTTGCCACTTCTGATGCTTATTTTACCTTCTATTTTTGTCTATAGCCTCTTCCCCTAAATAAACTTATTTCTGTCAAAGAGAATGGTCATTGAGAATTTTTCACATATTTATTTTGAACAAAGTATTGCTATCCTGATCTCATCAAAATGACTACGACATAAAAATATGAGGCATCGATAAGACTTTAAAAATAAAAAAATGACTGATTTCAATTATCCTGTAGCTTCTTCCATGGCTGTTCTCCATAGATACACATGAAAATTTATTAATGCTTGGTGGATAGATCAAGCAATTCATTGTCAGGTAGTGTGTTAACTCTTTGAGGGCAGGTATTGGGTTTGGCTTTGTTTTTGGTATTCCTAGTGCCAAATACAGTGACTTGCACATAGTAGGTGCTTGATAAATATTTGTTAAATTGAAACACTTGAATTTAAAAAGAACTTCCATGTCATCTAGTCTGATCCTCTCATTTTATGGGGAAAGAAACCCAAGGCTTAGAGAAATTAAATTGCTTGCCAAAGGGCCAAGGTAGTAACATATGGTAGTTAGCATTTAAATGTAAGTCCTCAGACTCCAAATGCTGCCACTGCCATTTAAAATGTCTTCATTAAAAAACAACACAAAAAAGCAAACCAAAATAAAATCCCCAATTATATTGAGTTTCAGAGAGGAAACTAGAGACCCTGAGCTTCTGGGATTAAGATATTTGTGAAAGAACTTGCATACAGTAACATAATGAATATTTGTACAAACGAAGGGATGTGAACATGGTAAAGAACTTCAAATATGGGCTGCTTAAGGGGCTCTTTCTCGCCTTTCAGTGGGCTTTCTATTTGAATCCTTCTCAATTTATCAAGAAGAAAGCAAGCCAGCTTTTTATTGAATAAGTGTCGGGCACTGTGCTGTGCTTTTACCTCATCTCATTCTCAAAACAATCCTTAGAAATAGATGATACTAAACCCTTCATTTTAAGATTGAGGAGATGGAAAGAGACAAAACTGAAGTGTTTTGCTCAGGATCACACAGCTAGTAATCACCCAAGGCTAAATTTGAACTCAGGTGTCTCTGATTTCAAACCTGGTGCTCTCTCCACAGAATCACTTAGCTGCGTCCAGGAGAGCAGTCACCAGTAGAGTTTTAGTCAGCTGGTCCAGACTTTAGGAACTCAGGGTCACATATACACCATACTGAGGTTTTTGAAGATTTGGTTTGTTAACTAGAAATCCTTATACCACATTGCTGCTGTCTCAGTGAAGTATTGGGAAATATTCTCCTTTTTGGCAAAAGAAAATATAGTCACTAAAGACACAGGACTCTGAGATGAAGCAATAGCAACATATTGAAAGGCTCCAGGAGCAGAGATACATCTGTTTCCCAGGTGGCCTTAAGGACAACTGGTCCCAAGGTTGCTTTTATCCAGGAGGAGGATCATTCCTATCCCTTTCCCCTCCCTCCAACCACCCACTATGATTCAACCAGAGTCAGAAGCAGGAAAATGACAAATATCAAAAGGCAAAAGTTCACAAAAAACATGTGAATTTGAGAAGGGAAAAGCCAAATGGATGGTTTTATTTTATTTTTTCTCTCTCTCTTCTTTTAAAATTTTAACAAAGAAACACATCTATTCCTAACTACTTATAACCCTAAATAAGTCATCCTCTCTCTCATATCCCTAGACATAGTTCTAAGATTATACATTATAGACTAGTATCTGTTAGGCGCCACATGAATGGAGGGCATTTCCATACTGAGAATTTCCCACTGGGAATGAAATCAGAAGTCTGGACCAAAAATAAAAAAAAAATAGAGCAGGAGCTAGGCTAGGTGCTGGGAATCTAAAGACAAAAATTTAACAGTCTGCTCTCCTAAAGGATGGAAAATATTTGTCTAAAGAAGAATTGTAAAAATAAAATTCTCTCTGCCCAGAGGAACCTCACACTGCAAATGTCCTACAGGAACTTAATAGTTCAAAGTGTTTGCCATCACTTTGAGCTTGTGATTTTCTTCAGATACATCCCTTCTTTTTTTTAACCTTTTTATTTTCAAAACACATGCATAGATAGCTTTCAATATTCGCCCTTGCAAAACTTTATATTCCAATTTTTTTTTATTTCCTTCCACCCACACCCTCCCCTAGAAGGCAAGGAATCCAATATATATTAAACATGTGTAATCCTATATGTATTTTCACTTTTAACATGCACAAAAAAAGATCAGATCAAAAAGAAAAAAAAGAGAAATAAAACAAAAAGCAAGCAAACAACAACAAAAGTGAAAATGCTATGATGTTATCTATACTCAGTCCCCACGGGCCTTTCTCTGGATGCAGATAGCTCTTTCTATCATAAGACCATTAGAAGTGGCCTGAATCACCTCGTTGTTGAAATGAGTCATGTCATCAGAAATGATCATCTTATAATCTTGTTGTTGCTGTGTACAATGATCTTCTCGTTCTACTTACTCCTCTTAACTTCAGTTGATATAAGTCTCTCCAGACCTCTATGAAATCACCCTTCTGATCATTTCTTTCAGAACAATAATATTCCATTACATTCATATACCATAACTTATTCAGCTATTCCCCAACTGATGTTCTTCCACTCCATTTCCAGTTCTTTTCCACTACAAAAAGGGCTACCACAAACATTTTTGCACATGTGGATCCTTCGCTTTTTTATAATTTCCTTAGTATACAGACCTAGTAGAGTTGCTGTTAGATCAAAGGGTAGGCACAGTTTGATAGAGATATATCCCTTCTTGCATAAACAACCTGGAAACTTTTCATAGCTCACATCATTCTTATCAAACAAGTTATACATAGGATAAGTGGTAAATAATTAAGAAAAGCTAGGCACTCCAATTAAGAGGAGTTAGAGAAGATTTTCTGTAGAAAATAGGATTTTAGTTGGAGGTCAGGTAGGCCAGTAGTCAGAGAGCAGGAGGGAGAGAATTCCAGGCATGAGGGGAGAGCCAGAGAGAATGCTGGGAGCTGAGAGCTGACAAGTGTCATTGGATTGAAGAATACATGTTGGGAGTAAGGTGTAAGGAGCCTGGGAAGATAGCGGGGAGTTGGGTTAAAAAGGGCATGGAAGGCCAAACCGAAGATTTTATATTTGTTCCATAGGGTGATAGGGTGACTTGGAATTTATTAAGTAGAGCAATGAAATTATCAGACTGAGCTTTAGGAAACTCATTTTAGTGACTGAATGAAGAATGGATTGGAGTGGGGAAAGACTAGAGCCAGGCAGACCTATTATCAGCTATTACAATAGCCCAGATGTGAGGTGATGAAGGCCTGGGCCAGAATGGAGGGCAGTGTCAGAGGAGAGAAGGAGACATATTAGAGAGATGGTGCAGAGGTGAATGAAAGGTCTTGATTTAGGGAGAAAGATAATGATTTCTGTTTTGGACATAATGAGCTTGAGATGTTTACTGCACATTCAGCCTGAAATGTTTGAAATGCATCTGGAGATAAGAAATTGGAGGTTGAGGCAGTATGGTCCATTTGGGAATTGTCAAAATAGAGATGTTTATTTAAACCATGGGAGATTTTGAGATCACCTAATGATGAAGTATAAAAGGAGAAGAGAAAGGGGCCCAGGACAGAACCCAAGGGGATACCTGAGGTTAGAGGATGGGATTTTGAAGAGGATCTTGCAAAGGTGACAGAGAGGGAGTGCTATGTAGGAGAACTCAAAAATGGTGCTTGGAAAACCTGAAGAGAAGAGAGCATCAAGGAGAAGAGAGGGCTCAACAGTCAAAGAGTGTAGAGAGGGCAAGGAGAATTAGCATAGACAAGAGAATGTTAGTAACTTTAAAAAGAGCAACTTCAGTGGAATTATACATTTAGAAGCTAAACTGTAAGGAGTTAAAAAAAAAGTAAAAGAAGGAAAAAATGGAGACACCTGTCATAGATATCTTTTCAAAGTAAGCCACAAAGGGCAGAAGAGCTATATGATGATAGTTAGCAGGGAGGGAAGGATTAAGTGAGGATTTTCGAAGGAAAAAATGGAGGCACCTATCATAGATATCTTTTCAAAGTAAACCACAAAGGGCAGAAGAAATATATGATGATAGTTAGCAGGGAGGGAAGGGTAAAGTCAGGATTTTCCTAGGCTGGGGTATTCAAGAACTTATTTGCAAGCAGTAGAAAGGGAGTTATAGAGGACCACAGATAGTGGGGAAACTCTGGGTAAGGTATAAGATCCTTTAGCCCAGAGGAAATCCTCTGACAGTCTCTGGTTTGGCTCCCCATTTTCCTTGTTGTTCACATCTTTTCCTGTGAAGTCAAGGAGGACGTGAGCACCTGTGTTCTACTTGAAGCAAGGATACTTATAGCAGGGTGTTTACTCAGTGTGATTGATGAGATAATGGTTTTCTAGTTCACATATACTTAGTTAATATGGTGATGTGATGGTTCTACAGTTGGCACATGCTCAATGTGCTGTTAAGTGATATAATTGTATTAAGATATTTAGGGACTAAGAGGACTGGAGTGTGTGTGCTTGAGCTCCATCTCAGACTCAGAGACTCAGACACAGACATAGAGAAGACTCCAGACTGCAGACTCTGGACTCCGTCCTTGACCATCCTTATGGTGGCTCTCTTGCTTTCATCACTCCTCCACCTAAGACCAAGGCTTGTCCAGAGATCTTCTGGAAAGCTAGTCCAGACACTATAGGGAGTCACCAGATAGGAAAAGATAGAAACCAGAGCATGGGTGACAGAAGGGTTAGTCTTTTAGATGAGAGGGAATAGAATGGGAACTCTTGATTAGCGCGTCATCATGTCACACAGGAAGGATGCAGGAAATAGTGGTAGAGGGGATCTGAGTTATAAGAGATGAAGAGGAGGGGAGACGTACAAGCTTATAATTAACGGACTCAGTATTTTTTTCCCTGTAAAATATGAAGCAAGTTTCTCAACTGAGAGAGTGAGGGAAGAAGGAGCAATGGGAGATCTGAGGTGATATGAAAACGTTTGGAAGAGCCACTGTGGAGAATGGAATAATAGACTGGTAAGAGAGGTATAGTAGGATTGCTGAACAGCAGTGAGGGCCCAGCTGCAGTTGTATAACATAAATTTATATGGAACCCAATAAGAATGATTGCATGATTTTCATCATAATTATTTAGTAGCATACAAGTAGAAATGAAAGTGGGTGAATGGTGGAAGCAACACAAGACTGATGTTTGGCAGGGCACAATTGGGATATGAGTCAAGAAAGGAGGACAGAGTAGAGCTGACATGATTCATCAAGTGTCAAGATGGGAAAAAGAGGAGTGAATGTCTAATGGGGAGAAGGGAGGCCATTTCCCCTTTCTCATTTCCAGAGGAAATGGTCTGGGAAGGTTGGAGGAATCAAGGGCCTGGAAGTCATCACAAGAATGAATGCTTGCCAAGGGAAGGCAAAGAAAGCTGATAGATTTGAGTCAGGTATGAGAATTTCATAATTCCTGAACATGGAGGTACTATATTTTGGGATAATGGTGAGATCAAGAGAATAACCATCTTTGCATGGCTGAGATAGGGTACAGGAGTAGATTTTGGGCTTTGAATAGGAAGTTGAGGAACTGAGTAGTTAAGAGTGTTTGAAGAGTTGATATGTTGAAGTTATATGAAATCAGGAATTGGAGAGGAGAAAAAATATGAGTCATATAAAGAAGAGTGACCTGAAGGTCTAGCAACAATAGCTACCAGGGTTTTAATTGGGTGGTAGGAATGAATTGTTTGAATCTCAGGGGAGGTAACTTTATTAAATTATGGAAGTAAGGAGAGAACCTGTCAAATAATGTAAACTCTAGGTCAAAGACAATCGTAAAGAAATGATTAATAGCTGAGTGACTTTTCTCTCATAATTCCACATTGTTTTCTAGACTTATTGGGTCATTTCACAGCTCTACCAACAATGTATTAGTTTTAAAATGGTGACTTGCCAAAATAATTAGCACAAAAGCAAAGAGGGGGAAGGATATTCTAAGCACTGTTCAATCCTTAGCAATCCAGATTTGCAATCTCAATATTTTTCTTGTCTCTATTCTGTTCCCCATTCTTTTATATCTAACCAGTTGCTAAGTTTTACTGATGCTCCCTTCAGGCCATCTCCCCACTCAGGGGCCACCATTCTAGTCTAGTCTAGGAATTCATAACCTTCTGTTGAACCAGGGAAATGATCTGTCACAGGGGATCTTATTTAAAATAGATGTAAGAAGGCTTTGAGAAGGATCCTGGAACACTGAGATTTTTGACTCAGAGGAACAATTACTCCCTCTCAGCTTTGAGAGTGCTTTGCAACATGAGCATCTCTGAGATGGAAACTAAGGTCAAATCATGTCTAGAAGTTTTTAAATGGACACACACACACACATATACACACACACACACACACACATACTGACGGAGAAGAAGAACTGGGGACTATCTGAGCTGAGGGTCAGCAGCCCTAGAGGACATAGTGTCCCTATTCCTACCCAAGATTAGTAAAGCTAGCTAGAAAGAATTGTCAGCATATAAGCACATGGGCCAAGGGAAAAACAAAGAAAAGATCTAAACTGTTCCGAGAAAGGAGAAATGATATAAACCATTGGTCCCATGTCAATATTTTAGAATAGAAGATTGACTGAATCTGCCATTTGTGCTCACATCTTCAAGGACCAAAGGATAGTCCAAAAGATTTCCCAACTGCTTCTTATATCTGTTTGGTAATCAACACTATAATATACACAACTTACTTCTTTTATTTAATGATTTGCCATAACCTGCTTTTGCCTCAATTACATAAAGACAGGGATTCGTTGAAAATACACAAAATTTAATTTTTTGCAGACAAACTTCAGCCTAAATATTAAGGATTTTCCTGATTGAGGGCTCCAAGCTATTGTGATTGAATTAATAATTTTTCACCTGATATAAACTCAATAAAATAGCAGAGAGGAGGACCACATTGACTTGAGGACCAAAAGTTATCAATTAACAAAAAGTTATGAAAAAAATCATGACTAGAATCCAGTTCTTAGCCCCATCCAAGTCCATCCCTTCTTCCTTTATGGCAGGCTTATATCAGAGTGAAGTTCCTCCTTTTTTGCTTCTCCTGCTACAAACTCAAGCTCTTTTGAGTTAACATATTTTTTAAATAGCCAGTTGATTCAATGTTGTATAACAGCAAACAGGGCACTCATAAAAATGTTTACAAATGCTTGCTGCAATACCCCAGTATATTTTTTCATTATAGTGTGACATCTCTATTGAAAAATTATTTTAATCATCACCAACTGAATTACATGAGAGAAAAACATAACGAGATAGTACTTAAAAGGCAGGATGTACAGTCCATTAATTGCCCCTGCAGAATGAAAGAAACATACTATGTCCAATGCTTGAAACATGAATCTTTTGCTAAACAGACAAATTACAGGAGGGGGAGATAGAGCTAGTATGTATATAATCAAAATGGCATCTCCATTATGCCTCCTTCTGCAGGCCCCATACTGTATATGCTCTTCAGTGTTTGCTTCCTTTCCATGACACACTGGCTAATTATTGGGGGATTCATGATGGGGACAAGGATAGGCTTGAAAAGATATGGTCTATTGCTTCTCCATAATAGGAATTTTAAGAAATGTCCTGAATTCTTTTTGGTGAATTTTTTTGCAAGGAATTAATTTTTTTGTTTATTATTTTATTTTATACTTTTTTTTGCAAATAGTATTTTATTTTTTCCAATTACATGCAAAGATATATGATTTTGAGTTCCAATTTTTTTTTCCCTCCATCCCTTTCCTTCCCCTCTTCCAAGATGGCAAGCAATCTGATATAGGACTTCCACATTAGTCATTTTGTGAAAGAAGAAATAAAATAAGAAGGAAAAGTCACACAAAAATGAAAATAATATGCTTCGATCTACATTCAGACACAGATCTTTCCCTATGTGGATAGCATTTTTCATCAATTCTTTTTGGAATTGTCTTGGATCATTGTATTTCTAAGAGCTAAGTCTATTATAGTTGATAATCATATGCACAGTATTCTTCTGGTTCTGCTCACTTCACTCAGCATCAATTCACATTAAGTCTTGCCAGGTTTTTCTGAAATCCATCTGCTCATCATTTATAATATAATAATTCCTTCATTTACCACAGCTATTCAGCCATTGCCTCAGTTTCCAATTCTTTGCCAGCACTAAAAGAGCTGCTTTAATATTTTTTATAGAAGTAGTTTCTTCCCCTTTTTTTCCTGATCCTTTTAGGATACAGGCATAATATGGTATCACCAGATGAAAGGGTATGCACAGTTTGATTGCTCTTTGGACATAGTTTCAAATTGTTCTCCAGAATGGTTGGATCAGTTCACAACTCCATCAACAATGCATTAGTATTCCAATTTTCCCAAATCCTTTCCAACATTTATCATTTTCCTTTTTACTATTATATTATATTAGCTAACCTGATAGGTATGAGATGCTACATTGGAATTGTTTTATTTTGCATTTCTCTAATCAATAATGATTTAGAGCATCTTTTTTTTAATATGACAATAGGTAGCTTTGATTTCTTCATCTGAAAGCTGCCTGTTTATATCCTTTGGCCATTAATAAATTGAGAAATGATTTGTATTCTTATGAATTTGACTCCATTCTTTATATATTTGAGAAAGGAAACTTTTATCAGAAATACTTATTGTAAAAATTGTTTCCCATCTTTCTGTTTTTCTTCAAATCATGGCTGTATTGGTTTGTGTGTGCAAAATCTTTTAATTTAATGTAATAAGAATATCAATTTTGCATTTTATAATGTTCTATATCTCTTGTTTGATTACAAATTCTTCCCTTCTTTATTTATTCATAAGGATTGTTCATTAAAGACACTTAGGTGGTATAATAAGTAAAACACTAGATATACTAGATATGGAATCAAGAACTGAATTCAAATGTGCCCTCAGATTCTATTTATGTCACTTGGAAAAGTCACGTTCTCTTTCTGCCTCAGTTTCTTCACATATAAAATGGGGATAATAGTAGAGCTGTGAGAATGAAATGAAATAATTTTCACAAATCATTTTGACATTTTTTTCTCAGTAGTATTTTATTTTTCACATTCAGTTTTTTTAATACACTGTGTTCCAATTTTTTTCTTCCTCCCTTTCTCATCTCCTTTCCCCCAAGATGACGAGTAGTCTGAAATAGGTTGCATGTACAATACTTTTGCACATATTTCCATATTTGTCATTTTGTGCAAGAAAAATCAACCAAAAGGGTGAAAAAACAAAAAGGTTAAAATACAATGCTTTGATTCACATCCGGTCTTTATACTTCTCTCTGGATGTGAATGGCATTTTCCATCCCAAGTCTATCAGAATTGTTGTGAATCACTGCATTGCTGAGCAGATCTAAGTCTACCATAGCTGATCATCACATAATCTTCTTGTTACTAACTACAATGTTCTCCTGGTTTTGCTCACTTCCTTCAGCGTCAATTTATGTAAATTTTTCTAGGCTTTTCTGAAATCATCCTGCTCATCATTGTTTATAAAATGATAATATTGCATTACATTCATGTACCATAACTTATTCAGCCATTCCCTAGTTCATGCATATCCACACAATTTCCAGTTTCTTGTCGCTACAAAAAGAACTGCTGCAAACATTTTAAGTGTTTTGTCATCTTTAAAGTAATATAAATGCTAAACATTCTTCTCTTTTGTCACAGGTGATATGTCTTGGTTAACATAACTTATGGGTAGGGGAGGGAACAAGTATTTATTAAACACCTACTATTTTCCAGACACTATACTAAATATTTTATTAATATCTCATTTGAGGCCTATTTCTCCCTCCTCCATATTTGTATATTCTTCTTCTTATACACCTTAATTATGAGAAATAGAAAGTTTTACCCTCTTTTCCTTCTTTCATCTCTAATTCACCTTTCTCTTTCAGAAGTCAGGTCTTCCTGACTTCAGGGCTGATTCTCTATCCACTGTGCTATCTAGCTGCCCCAGGAACTCTTTCTTTAAAAAAAAAAAAGAACTCCAATATCCTTTAAAGATACTTAGATTTTGAAGGAACACCTGTTCTTTTCCCCAGTAGAATACCAACAGCATACTTGTCAATCCAATTGCAGAAATGAATTTACCTTTCTAGGTCTCTCTGGTCTCTTGTGTTTGTGTTTCACTGTTCTTACTCAGTCTTTATCTTTTCATCAGAAATTCTTTAATGTTCTTTTTGCCATGAAAAGTTTTTTTTTAAACCTCAGCTTAAAGAATAAGTTATTCTTCATCACAAACCTCTATCTTTAGTACTATTGTATTCCAAGGTCTCGGCTGGTTTTTAGTGGAAGCTGTCAGGTCTTGTGTGATGCTGATGATGGTTTCTCAATACTTGAATTCCTTTTTCTGGATGCTCATAACATTTTTGATTTGATGTGGAAGCTTTGGGTCTGGCAGTAAAATTCTTAGGGCTTTTCTATTGGAGAATTTTTTCAAGAAATGAATGGGTGATTATTTCTATCTTCAGTTATCCCTTTTCTAATTGATCTAAGAAGTTTTCATTGATGAATTCTTGAAATATGAAAACTGTCCAATCATAATCAAAAATTAGCATTTATTAAGTATGTACAACATTTCAGGAACTATACTAAATACCAGGGTCACAAAGAAAGGCAAAGCACACTCTGTGTTCTCAAGGAGCTGAGTAGAATAGGGGAAACAGTACACATAATTATGTATAAACAAGATAATTAGAGAAAATTAACTGAAGAAAGGCAATGGTGTTAAAGAAGAGCAAGAGAAGCTTTTTTTTGTGGAAATGAAACTTGAAAGAAGCCAGGGAATCCAGAAGGCAAAAATGAGGAGGAAGACAATTCCAATCATGGTGGACAGCAAGTGATAATGTATGTTGGTAGAATACAGATTATCTTATGTATGGAACAGAATCTTATGTGACTCACAGAATATATGGAGGTTAGTGGTGTAAGAAGGTTGGAAAGGCAGGAGGGGTCCAAGTTATGAAATTATGATTCTAGGTTTTTTTTTTGTTTTTGTTTTTTTTCTTTTTATTTAATAGCCTTTTATTTACAGGATATATATATGGGTAACTTTACAGCATTAACAATTGCCAAACCTCTTGTTCCAATTTTTCACCTCTTACCTCCCCACCCCCTCCCCTAGATGGCAGGATGACCAGTAGATGTTAAATATATTAAAATATAAATTAGATACACAATAAGTATACATGACCAAAACGTTATTTTGCTGTACAAAAAGAATCAGACTCTGAAATATTGTACAATTAGCTTGTGAAGGAAATCAAAAATGCAGGTGTGCATAAATATAGGGATTGGGAATTCAATGGAATGGTTTTTAGTCATCTCCCAGAGTTCTTTTTCTGGGCATAGCTAGTTCAGTTCATTACTGCTCCATTAGAAATGATTTGGTTGATCTCGTTGCTGAGGATGGCCTGGTATTATAAGGAATCCTATAGTTTGTTAACTTGGTGATGGGGGTGGGTAATGACATGGTAAGATCTGTGTTTCTGGAAGATCACTTTGACATCTGAGTGGAAGATGGATTCGAATGGGAAGAGTGGGCCTATCAGTAGCTCTTGCAATAATACAGAGAACATATCTGAGGGATATTATCTATAGGTCTTTGCAATAGTTTGTAAGAAAGAGAAAGAAAATAAGGAGGTGAGTATAATTGCAAACCAGGGGGATGGGGAGAATGGAAGTACTCTTGACAGTAATTGAGAAGTTCTGAAGGGGAGGGATTTCAGGAAAAGGAAAGTTCATTTTGAACATGTTAATGATGTATATGGTTTGTTCAGTTTGTGATGTCCAATAGGAAAGTGCAGATCTGAAGGTAGGAGAAAAGTTAGGGCTGGATGAGTAGATTTGAGAATCATCAGCACAGAGATGATGTTATATGTATGGAAGCAGATGAGTTTGTATAAAGAAGAGAAGAGAGCCCTGTCAGGGCATGCACCAAGTGGGTATATGACCTGGATGAAGATCCAGCAAAAGAGATTAAGATTGGGCAGACAGGTACAAGGACTTCCAAGAGAGAGGAATGTGCAAAAATAGTATCTGAGAAAGAATAAAATACCAAGGAAAAGAAGGTGATTGACAGCATCAAAGACAGCAGAGAGGTAAAGAAGGATGAAGATTGAGAAAAGACATTTTGATTAGGTGACTAGTACCTCAGGGAGAACGGTTGGACAATGATGTCGGATGCCAGACTATAAAGAGTTAAGAAGGGAGTGAGCAGGAAGAAAATAAAATTTATTCATAGATCATAGAATCTTAGTAGTAGCTCATCAGTAGAAGCTCATCAGTCTAATCCAACTCACACCTGAAAAAAATAGACACTGTTACATCTTGGTTAAATGGTCCTCCTGCTTCTGCTTGAAGACTTCCTAGACTGTGGAAGCCATCACCTTTGGGCAGCCCATTCCATTTTGGGACATTCCTAATTTTAAGAAAAAATCCATCTGGCCTACCATTAGCTTTCCTGACATCAAGGCCACATTTACCTAATCTCAGTGTCCCCTCGTGGTCCTGGTTCTGTGCTCTAGGACTTCAAGATTTTAATCCTTTATCCATGTGACAGACCTTTATCTATGTGAATATAACTACCATATTCTTTCTCTTATTCCCTCCTCCAGTCTTCCCTTTTCCAAGCTAAACATCCAAAATTCCTTCAATTATATCTCATCTGAGAGTTACTCTGGGTCCTTCATCATCTTAGTCATTCTCTTTGATGTTCTCCAGTTTATCTCCTGTAGCAAAATGGTCATCGTGAACATATATAGTCTCTTTAAAGATTTATATTAGCAGTTAACACAGAGTGAGGATAATGACCTTGGACATATTAATTTTTCCATGCTTGTAAAGGAGAGAATAAGATCAAAGCATCCTAAAAGTCAAATAATCCAGAGTCACGTCTGTTTGGCTTTGCCATACACTAGTGGAATTTTCTGAAGATTTTTGAAACATTATTCTAATTAGTAATATAAATTAATTAAACAAAGGCAAAAGGCCTGGGCTCTTCCAGGAGGGTTTAAATGTTGGGAGAAGCAGTGGGAAATAGCTATTTGCAGGTATAATATTCCATTATCCTCAGGTACCATAACTTACTCAGCCATTCTCCAACTGATGGGCATCCACTCAGTTTCCAGTTCCTTATCACAACAAAAGAGCTATTACAAAAAAAAAAAAATTTGCACATGTGTGCTTTTTTCCTTTTTTATGACCTCTATAGGATACAGACCAGTAGTGACACTACTAGATCAAAGGTAATGCACAGTTCTATAGCCCTTTGGCTATAGTTCCAAATTGCTCTCCAGAATGGTTGATCCATTCACGGTTCCACCAACAATGTATCAGTGTCCCAGTTTTCCCACATCCCCTCCAACATTTGTCATTATCCTTTCCTATCATCTTAGCCAATCTAAGACATGTATAATGGTATCTCAGAGCTGTCTTAATTTGCATTTCTCTGATCAATAGTGATTTGGAACATCTTTTTATGACTAGAAATAGTTTCATTTTCTTCATCTGAAAATTGTCTGTTCATATCCTCTGACCATTCATCAATTCGGGGAATGGCTTATATTCTTACAAATTTGAGTCAATTCTCTCTATAACTCTTGTATATAAACCCTTGTGTATAAGATTCCCTCCCTTCAGTTTACTGCTTCCATTCGACTCTTAACTGCATTGGTTTTATTTGTACAAAACCTTTTTAACTTAATATAATCAAAATTATCCATTTCCCATTCCATAATGTACTTTAGTTCTTCTTTGGCCACAAATTCCTTCCTTCTCCACATGTTTTGTTCTTCTAACTTGCTCATAGCATCGCCCTTTATGTCTAAATCATGATCCCATTTTGATCTTATCTTGGTATGGGGTGTCAGGGGTGGCTCAATGCCTAATTGCTGCCAGACTAATTTCTAATTTCCCCAACAATTTTTGTCAAATAGTGAATTCTTATCCCAGAAACTGGGCACACAGTAGACTGTTGCTAAAGATTTGAGAAATTACAAGTTGATTTCAGCCGTTTGCCCTCTTCAATACCTGTTCACTTCAGCAGAGAGCAACGGCCCAACTTCTGTGGAAAGCACAGTCACTGATAACATTTAGGAGGTGGCCTGAGCTGCCAGAGGATGCTTTTGTTATCTTTATTTACTCAGCTATGGCGGTGGGAAGGATGCCCAGCAGAACCCACCATGAAAGTTAACTGTCCTTACAAAAATCTCCTTTTCAATTACCTGAATTCAGATAAGGAGACTGCCCGTGGCTTCTGAGGCTACAGATTACCTGGGAAGGTAATTGCTGAGTCTTTGTTCTGGGACCAGGAAACCTTCTCTTATATACTACCTTCTTTTATAATCTTTCTAATTACAAATGTGAATGAACAATGCTCAGTCTTGTCAAATGAGAGCGTTCCCCTGTCATACACGGTGGTGGATGGCTCAGTGCTCCACGGAGTACATCACTGGCAATTGGAGGAGAGGGAGTTATTTTTTGATGTGCCCTGAAAGGTTATTATTTGAAAGCCATTTACTAAGCGTGGGTGGGCGTCTGGGCTTGAATATTTTATATGTATGTGTGTCATTTGTTTGTGGAGGGGGACGGTGAGTAGGGAACCTGAACTTGGAATAGAGAAGCCTGAAGTTCAACTGCTGCTTCTGTGGGACTATGGGAGAGACTGCGAAATTATCCATTTCGCAAAATTGCACATGGCTCTTGGCACAGAGTACACTCAGTAAATGCTCATTGGATTCAATTGACTTAATCCCTTTAAGCCTCAGTTTCCTCATCTCTCAAACAGGGATAATAATATGGTAATTCCTGTAATATTTCCTTAACGTGATTGGGTTTTGTTGTTATTATTGTTTGTTTTATTTTATGAGGCAATCAAAATTAAGTGACTTGTCCAGAGACACACAGTGTCAAATGTTTGAGACCACAGTCCTCCTGACTCTAGGGCCAGACATGGTTGTTTCAAGGTTAGAACTCAAATATCAGTCTGCCCTCCCCCACTCCTCTCTCTCTTTCTCTCTGTCTCTAGTCTCTGTCTCTGTCTCTTTGTCTCCGTCTCTGTCTGTCTCTCTATTTCTCTGGAAGTCACACACCCTCTCTGTGACTAGGGCATCTGTCTATGATTCAACGGTTATTTATGATTTCATTGGTACAGAGAACTCCCAGGTGAGGAAACTCCCTCTCCTAAATTAGATCACTACCTTGTCTGGTACCTAGTTTGAGAAAATGACCCACCGGCTAATTTTTCCAGGATCACCGAGCAGTGGGTGCCAGAGGCACTTCCTATGGAGGCCAGCTCTCCAACCATGAGGCTCCATTACTTCTCTCAATACAGGGACACATGTACATACACTTGTAAATGTTAAAGCATTGTGCAAGTAATTGTTGGTGTGTGTCTACATGGGTGCGTGTATTCATGCACATGCATAGTCATGCTCATGTGTGCATATGTGTGGTGTATGAATATGTGTGCACACATGTGTATATATTTGCATGGCTAGGGGGTGTGCGCGCATATGCGTGCATGAGCATACATGTGCACGCATGCATATACGTGCATTACTTTATGCATATTGCATACATTCACACATGTGCACGCACATGACTGCAATATATTTGTGCAAATGCACACAATGTAAGTATAGTGTGATGTGTGCAAGCATGCATGTGCACATGTGTACTTGTGTATTCTGATGTATGCGTGTGTGGGTGTCTGTGTGAATGTGTGTGTGTGTGTGTTTCCCATGGGGCTGAAAAAAGAATATTTCTCAGGTGTCTCAGAAGCTCTTTCCCTCTTTTTTTAAGTAAGCAGGCCCAGGTACTTGGTGGTGGGACACAGGGACACAGGGACACAGGCCAAAGACAATTCAGAACATGTTCCCTCCTGTCTCCCTGTCTCTCCTCCCTCCCACCCCCAACAGAAGTTCCACGCTCTCATTGTGCTTTTTTGTTGCCAGGACCTGCACAGGATCTGCCCCACAGGAGCAACTTTGTAAGCATTTGTGGAAATTGTTGCATTTTTTCTTTCCTGGCTGGGGAAAAGTATGAATCCCAAACTTGTTTAAGAACAGACAAGTAAGTATCCCTTCTGTAAGATACTTATAGATGGTGAGAATACAAACTCCTGAAGGGCAGAAATGGTTTCATTTTTGGCTTTGTATCTTTTTTTTTTCTTGGTTTCTGGCAATTAGTAGGCACTTCATCAATGCATGCATTTATTGTCCTGCCTCGTCATTACAGCTAAAACTGGGACAGGGCAATTGGGATATTTCCCAGAAGGTACAAAATCTAGTCTGAGTGAGCTCACAACACTTGCAGATATTCAGCAGTATAGAAAAACCACATTTGGTCACCACTTAGCAGGAATGATTAGTTAAAATAGGAAACTATGGGGTACCAGTGGTCTGTGGTGCCCCAACTTTGGGGGGAGGGGACTTTGGGTGATTTTTCCCTTGAGCAAAAATTCCTAGTTATGATTTTATGTTAGCTATCCCCAGATCCGGAGTGAGTGTGAGATTTTTGCCCTCTAAATAAGGTGATACAGGCCCAGTCCATCTCTCATGCAGAGCGGGCTGCACCAGCTTTATCTTCCAAGTTAGCCAACTGTGACTTGACCACTTAAATACGACTATTGCCCAAACACATCCCTTGGGGTTTCCATTTACGCTCCTGTCCCCTGCACCCCGTCCCCTCCCCAGATAGGTTTAGTTTACATGGAAATATAAATACGTCTTGCTCCACGAGCATTTACAGAACTACACTTTGCCAGTTGCAAATTATATCTGAACTTTGGAGGAAAATAAAGCCCCAGCCACAATATTGTGCCCAATTTCATCCCAGAGGAAGCGTTCAGCACCTGGAACTTGGAAGGCTTCCCTGCTCTGCTGTGTGTGTTTTTTTTTCCCAGCAAATCATCGAAGGAAACAATTTTCTTGTTGCCCCAAAGTAATGCCCAAGCCTCTGTTTTTCCATATTGAAGCTGTGCATTTAGATGCTATTCAAACATTTCAGGCATTGACAGTGTTTATAAAGGAAACTGCCAAGGGCGAATCTAGGCTGTTTCTTAAATTAATAATGCTTTTGTTCAGGGTCCAATTTTTCCTTCCAGGACTAGAAGAGCTCTGATACATCTCTTTCATTTATTCACTGCATTGTGATGACAATTTCCATTTACACAATTCTTCTCATCGAGAGGACTCTCATCCGCGGACTCAATCACTGCTCGCTGTGCGTGTGTGTGCAGAGGGAGCAAATGCAAGACTGGAGCATTTTTGGCATTGCTGAAGGAACATGACTGTCCAGGAAGAAATTCTTAGCTTACCTCCACCTTCCCTCTCTCCTCTAAGACGTGGGAAGAAGAATATGTCCTGCTAGAAATGAATAAGATTGACTGAATATGAGGTGATCACTTAGGGAGAAGAATCCTCAGTGGATCTTGGATCTGCAAGGCCAATGTGGGGGCATCAACCTGGAGAGCTGGAAGGGACCACAGAGATCACATGGTCCCCATCCTTCATTTTACAGCTAAGAAAAATCAGGTTCAGAATAGTTAAATACTCAAGATCAAAAGAACTAAAAAATAATGGGAGAAGCAAGGTAGTGAGCAATTTTGATACCTAGAGGAAGCTCCATAAAGCAAGGCTAGAGAAAATAAGAAGAAAAATATCTCATATCAAACTATTAACTCCTCCTCCTCCTCTTCTTGCTCTTCTTCCTGTTCCTCCTTCTCCTTCCCCTCCTCCTATTCCTATTCCTCCTTCTCCTATTCCTATTCCTCCTCCTTCTCCTTCTATTACTATTCCTCCTCTTCCTCTTCCTCCTCTTCCTCTTCCTATTCTTCCTTCTCCTTTTTTTCCTCCTCTTCCTTCTCCTCCTCCTCCTCCTCTTCTTTCTTTTTTATTCTTTTTCTTCTTCTCTCCTCCTCCTTCTTGTACTTCTTCCTCTTTTCTTCATCTTCTTTTCTTCCTCCTCCTCCTTTTTCATTTCCTCCTTTTTCCCTCATCATTATCCTTCTGCCTGTGCTTCTGACTCCACACTTCACCAATATACCCACTGTGTGAATCTCCTCCCTTCTCTCCATTTTTCCTCTTAATATATTGTCTTCTCCCATAAAAATATAATTTACTTGAAATCAGGGACTATCTCTCTTGTGTTTGTATCCTGTTTCTATTTATATCCTTAGTGCTTAGCACAATTCCCAGCACATACAAAACCTTGCCTCCCTTTCCCCATCATCTTCCTTCCTTCTCTCTCCACCTTTCCTTCCCAAATTCATTGCTGTCTCTCCTCTACTTTCACAGAAGAGTTGTCCACAAGGCTTTCTCCATGAATGGACTCTCTCAGACTTGGCTTTGGGGATGTGAATGATTCAATTCTTAAAAACCTTTCTTTTTAATGATGCTAGACAAAGTATCATCGAATACATGCTAAGCAAAGACAAGCCTTCAGAGGCATAGGCTAAACAAAGGCTATATACAGTAACAAACCAATTTATTTTCACTGTGAATCGATTCTCCACCTCTCCCTTCTTGAGAACACTATCTCCTGGGGAGGATGTCTGTGTCTCTCTCTGTGTTACGTGGATCAAAAACTATTTTCACTTAATATTAAGCTTGACAAGGCCGCTTATAGGAAAAGGAGTAAATAAAGCTTTGAAAATGATGACAACAGAAATAAAAATAAGAATTAAATGTGAGCTGAGAATTTTCTTTCCTCTGGAAGGCTCAGAATGTTATAAATGATTCAGAGCTTCATGCTTTCACTAGACCCAGTTCTTATAGTCCAAGTTCTAATATAACCCTGTAATTTCTTGCCAAGAAACTGGCCTGGCTCCTTCATTCACTGCAATCAATATATGTGTTTACTGAGCTCCCTCCAAAGACTTGAAAATAAATACGATCCATAGTAGGACGGAGCCTCCACTTCTCCATCTAGCTCAACTTACAGGGGCTTCAGAACATAAAGCTGGCTTCTTGGAAGGACTGTTTGGGGTACTGATTAAAAGAAGGGAGAAACAGCTGGGCAGAGGAAAAATGAAAGGCTATTTCCCTGCACTATGTTACAATTGAAGTTGGCTTTGGGAGGCACTGGAGAGGAAGGAGCCAAGAGTTCCAAGAGGATACATATGATCGAGGAGGAGAAATGGATAGATGGAAAAAAGACATTAAAGTAGTGCCTGGTAGTAAACATAAGAGCCCAAAGTGACTGGGCTGGGAAGGAAATGGTTAATTGACCTTAGGAAAGTTGGAACAGAAGATTGTTTTAAGTGACATGTATCCCTTACTTTTAGTCTACTGATGCATCCCATGGATGGGTGGGAGCCATTCTTTAAAGAGAGGGCTATTTCCTCATTGCTATAATTATAAAAATGGAGGCTGGCTTGTTCAAATTTCTACCAAATTGAATTCAATTCAATATGACATTTACAAAATGCCTACTGTGCGCTGGGCACATTTTTTCTGAAGCAAAAAAATGGTACAATCCTCGATCTCAGAGAACTTCCTAATATCCAAATAAATTCTGGTTGGGGTGAAAGGCAGTGGACATTGGATGGGTATATAAATTGACCAATTATCAAACATTGCAGGTGAGCTAGATGCTGGAAATACAATAAGGAAACAGGCCCTGATCTTGAGCAATATTTTGTTGGGAGAGAAAACTCTCACATTTAAGGGTGGGAACCTGTTATCTCTAATCCAATTAAGGGAAATAAAAAAGGTCCAGACCATTCATTTAAACTAACTACTTATTCAAATGTATAAATTAAGTGCAAGTAAGTTTGTAGTGGATTTGGGGTGAATGAAATAATTGGGTCATTGGAGCAAAGCAGGAGGTCACACAGGACATGTTTTATGATTAGTTGAAAGAATGACATGTATCTTTAAGCTTATGTGTAATACTGCATGGAAGGTCTAGGTGGCAGAGCAGATAAAACTCCAGCCCTAGAGTTAGGGAGACTCACCTTCATGAGTACAAATCTGGCTCAGATACTTAGGAGCCATGTGACCTTGGTCAGATCACTCCACTTATTTGCCTCAGTTTCCTCATCTGTAAAGTGAGCTGGAGAAAATTCATTCCAGGATCAAGACCAGGATAAGCTCAGATAACACAGGTAATGTGTTTGATCATATTTTGAATCTTTCTGACTCTAGAGGCAAATGGGGTTAAGTGACTTGCCTAGGATCACATAGCAAGTAAGGATCTGAGGTCAGATTTGACCTTGGCAATAGTTTGTAAGCTTGTCAAAGATAGGGACGATTCTACTTTTGTCTTTGTATTTGCATCAATGGCAGAAATAAGGAAAGAGTGTGTTCCCAATATAAATAACCCGCCAGCAGGTACCACTGAGGCAGAAAGGCAAATGAGATTAGGAATCATCTGGGAATACTTTGTTGGCCAAAGTGGCCGAATTATCTTTTCTTAATCTATTTTGTAAATTAGTTTTTCTAAAATATGAGACATCTTAGAATTTCTTTTATTTCATAAAATTACTTTTAATATTTCTTATTTTCTAATTGTCATTCACTTCTTTTTGGTCTGTTCTGATGTTCAGGGTTATTGGTATATAGATAAAATTTTTAAAAATTTTAATAATAGTTTTTTTTTATTTTTTAAATACATGCAAAAATAATCTTTCAAAATTTACCCTTTCAAAACCTCATGTTCTAATTTTTTCTCCTTCTCTTCCCCCCAGCCCTCCTCCCTTAAATAGCAAAGAATTCAATATAGGTCAAGCATATGTAATTCCTCTAAGTATATTTCCACATTTATCATGCTGCACAAGAAAAATAAAATGAAAAAGAAAAAAACCAAGTAAGCAAACAACAACAAAGAAGGTGAAAAGATTATGTTGTGATACACATTCCATCCCCAAGGTCCTCTTTCTAGATGCATGTGACTCTCTCCATCACAAGTCTATTGGAATTGGCTTGAATCACCTCATTGTTGAAAAAAACCACACGAACACAGTTGATCATCACATAATCTTTTTGTTGCTGTGTACAATATTCTCTCGGTTCTCTCAGTTCACCTAGCATCAGTTCATGCAAGTCTCTTCAGGCCTTTCTGAAATCATCCTTCTGATCATTTCTTATAGAACAATGATATTCCATAACATTCATATAGCATAACTTATTCAACCATTCACCAACCAATGGGCATCCACTCAGTTTCTAGTCCCTTGCCACCACTAAAAGGGCTGCTGCAAACATTTTTGCACTCATGGGTCCTTTTTATTTTTTTAGGATCTCTTTGATATAAAGACTTAGTAGAAATACTATTGGATTTAAGGGTATGCACAGTTTGATAGCCCTTTGGGTATAGTTCCAAATTGGTTTCCAGAATGGTTTGATCAATTTACAACTCCACCAACAATGCTTTCCCACATCCCCTCCAACATTTATCTTTATCTTCTCCTATCATTTTAGTTCATCTGAGAAGTGTGAAGTGATACTTCAGTTGTTTTAATCTGCATTTCTCTAATCAATAGTGAATTAGAGAATTTTTTCACATGACTAGAAATGGCTTTAATTTCTTTATTTGAAATTGTCTGTTTATATCCTTTGACCATTTATCAATTGGAAGATGGCTTGTATTCTTATAAATTTAAGTCAATTCTCTACGTATTTTAGAAATGAAGCCTTTATCAGAACTCTTGGATGTAAATTCCCCTCCCCGCTCAGTTTTCTGCTTCCCTTAACAATTTTGGCTGCATTGGTTTTGTTTGTACAAAAATTTTTGATTTTAATATAATCAAAATCAACCATTTTGCATTTCATAATGTTCTCTAGTTCTTCTTTGGCCATAAATTCCATTTTTCTACACAGATCTGAGAGGTAGACTATCTTTTGTTCTCCTAATGTTCTTATAGTATCACTCTTTATGTCTAAATCATGAACCCATCTTGACCTTATCTTGGTATGGGGTATTAGGTATTGCCCAATGCCTAGTTTCTGGCACACTATTTTCCAATTTTCCCCAAAATTTTTGTCAAATAGTGAGTTTTTAAGCGAGAAGCTGGAGTCCTTGCGTTTATCAAATACTAGATTATTATAGCTGTTGATTGTTGTGTCTTGTGAATGTAACCTATTCCACTGATCAACTACTCTATTTCTTAGGCAGTACAAAATGGTCTTGATGACTGTGGCTTTATGACACGGTTTTATGTAATGGGCCAGAACTCTGAAACCAGGATTCTTATAAGGTATTAACTCAGTGGGGTTGATAAGGCAGTGGTTATCTAGGATAGCATGGTGATTAATAGTTCTCTAGTTTAGTATGATTGAATTAATATTGGAACAAATAATGGTTCACTAGTGATATAATGATTGGCTTATACTCAGTGTGATGAATGGATTTAATTGGAAGAGAATATTTAAGAGGCTAGAGTCAGATGTAGAGTGGGTATTGAAAGGACTTGGAGACAGACTTGGGGAAAACGGAGGACTGGAGGCTGGAGCACAAGCTGCTGGACTCAGGGAGACTTCAAGACAGAGACCATCGTGGTGGTCTTCCTGCCTCCCCCACAGAGACCAAGACACATTCTGGAGGACCTTCAGAAAACTGGCTACATCCCAGGCAAGGAAATAGGATATGGAGGAATAATAAATAATTTGGACTTTATCCTTGACTATTCTCTTGGTGATTACTCTGCTGAAAAGAAGGCTGGTCCAAAGATCGTCAGAAAACTAATCAGAACATTACTGTTTTAAATCTAGTACAGCTAGGCTACCTTCATTTGCATTTTTCATTTATTTTGGGTAAGGTTTTATACTTCAAATACTAAGTTTTAATTCTCTTTCCAAGTTTCTCCTTTACAACTCTTGTGTCTTTTCCAATTATTTCTACCAGGAACCTTATTTTCTTTATAAGATTATGTAAACCTTTAAAGGAGAGCCCCTATCTAATTTCTCCTAGGAAGATTGAGTAATCTTGTGGTCAAGCTATGCTTTTCTTTCAGATTTTGTAAGAATTTCTGAATTGTTCTCCTCTTCTGCATTTGAGTTGTGGGCTTTTCTTGCCTAACGATGAGTTTTTGTTTGTTTGTTTTATTTATTCATTCTCCTAGCTTTCTTCTTGGATTGGGAGTTGATGTTAAGGCTATACTTGGCAAATTTCTAGCGGGATTGTCATGGATTTGCACTGTCATGACCTGTTTTATCTGGGTTGGTTGCTATATTTTCTGGGCATTTTATGTTCCCTTTTTTCAAGGATTAGAGGGGCAGCTTGGGCCAGGAAGCTTTAAAGTTTTGGGGATACTATATGGCATGGATCTTCTCACTGCCCTCCTGAATCAGCTTTCCCAGGCTCTTGAATGTTTGGCATTCAGGCCTTTCAGATCCTGAACCCCTTCTCTTGGGTCAGATTAATAGTGAAGCTATTCTGTTCTTCTTCCAAGATCTTGTGCCAAGATCCTGACTTATCCAGGTTCTACATTCCTTGCCCTGGTGGCTTGTATGGGAGCAGAATTTTGATCTTGTTATAGGAATATGAACCAATGTGACTTCTACTTGTATTTCCTAATGACTAATTGACTAAGAACTCTTCTTAGATTTTTGTTAAAGTTGTTCTTACTTACTTTCCCACTCCTGAGACTTTGCTCAGGCATTTCCTTATACCTCTAATAGAGGAAGTGCTAATTATCCTACAAAAAGCCCAGGCGGGGGCAACTAGGTGACACAGTGGATAGAGCAATAGCCCTGAAGTTAGGAGGACCTGAGTTCAAATCTGACCTCAGACACTTACTAGCTGGATGACCCTGGGCTAGTTAACTTTACCCTAATTGCCTCTGCAAAAAGAAAAAAAGCCCAGGCAAATATCATTTACTCCATGAAGTCTTCTTAGATCATTTCAGGTCTAAAATGTTTTTTTTTTCCTCAGGCAATCAACAAACATTTATTAAATGCTTTCTAGATATCAGCATTGTTCTCAGTGCTTAAACCTCACATTACAATTTGTTTATATCTATCTTAATGATCATGTCCATTTTTGTCACTATTGTCACTATTGTTATATTTTGTCACATCCCCTTATCAGTTCCCTGTTTCATGAAAACAGGATTAGATCTTATTAAATTTTTGCATCTCTCTAAGCACTGTGATTTGCATGTGGAAGACACTTAAAAACATTTGCAGAATTGAGTTTAATTAATTTCTTTAAATATACCTTTCTACAAAACATGGACTATTAAATAATTTTGAGCAAAGGCATGATATGTGTTTAAGGAAGAATGATGTGACTATATAATTGTTGAGCATGGTGGGAAGGAAAAAAGGGGGGATGCTTTAGGAGGCCATTTGTAGAAATCTTATAGTGTATAATTAGTCTCTAAGCTTTAACACAAGTGGATTCTTAAAAAAAGAAAAGAAACTAACTTGCATTTATTATGTATATATACACAACTTGTATGTATGCATTTTGTATGGTGGCAATTACATAGTTTTTCCTAATTCAGACAAGCCATCCTTTTAAGTTAGTCTGAATTTGTGAGGTTTTTGGTCAAACTTAATATATTAATAGATGCATGTTCTTATTAGGAACGGGGAGGGGGTAATTTTTCTAAGCAGGAAGGATAACAAATTCACACTTTCTCATATCCCATGTGATTCTTGTTCATTTCTTTCTGCAAATTCCCCATGTGTCATAAAAGCTTTTCTTCATGATTGCTGTTGTGTGTTTTATAAACTAGTACATGGTTCTTAAAACAATACTCAGATTTTCTTTTTTTTTTAACCTGCTCTTATTATCTGACTGCCTATCTCCTTTTTTCACTCATTTTGTACATATCTGTGATGACACCTTTTATGAAATTTTCTGTTTAGAAGTCATCATTGACAATACACTGCTGCTGACTTATGCCCATCCTGTACCTTTCTTGGATTACAAGCAATTTTGAATTCTCTGATACTCTAATATTCCTTGATTCACAGCTGGAATAGGGCATCCCCAAGAGAATATTGTTTTTAAAAAGTTGGTCTTTGTGTCAGTCAGAAGCTTAGGATGATTGAATTTGCTGTAGAATTGCCCAGATGTGATCCAATCACAGATCTGATCAAGTTACGCCTTTGTCCCAGATCCTTCAATATTCTCAAGTCTTGTGGAAAAGTATATTTAAAGAAATTGAATTAATTAAACTAAATTCTGCAAATATTCCGCTTTTTGTGTATACTTCCGTATGAAAGTGTTGTTTTTCTACCAAGGTCCTGCTTGTGACCCATCTTTAGTCCCTCTTTTGTATCTGGTTTCATTTTAGTCCTAACAGGTTTAATGAGCAAAGTTGTCCCTCCTGTGGTCACATCTGTTGTAAATTTTAGACAATTCTAGCATGTGTAGATTACACTTCTAATAGAGGATATATTTTGCCTCCTTCCTCATTCCCTGCCTATGTCGATTTGTTATTTGCAGTGGAAAAAATATGCAATAGGTACAGCAGGATTTTATGTTCTCCACACTTCTGACTCTGATGATGTTTTATAATGTAGAAAATTATCAATGAAAACCTACCAATTTCCTATTTGCATTTTCATTAAGGAATGCCCTTGAAACACACATAGCTCTCTCTTATGAAGATTCAGATAGAGACGAGAAATATGGAATATGAATTGGTAACAGCTAATATGTTTGTGGTCAACTTTATGTGTGTGTGTATGTTTCTGAGAGAGACAGACAAACACAGATTCAAGATATGGAGAGAGACAATGTGATAGAGACGCAGAGATACAGAGAGAGAGAAGAAGAAGAAGAGAGAAGGAGAAGAAGAAGAAAAAGAAGAGAAAGGAGGAGGAGAAGAAGAAGAAGACAGGAGAAGAAAAAAAGAAGAGGAAGGAGGAAAAGAAAAAGAAAGGAGGAGGAATGAAGGGAGAGGAAAGGTGAGTAGAGAATGAGAGAATACCATTTTGGGGCTTTTTTATTCTTTTTTATTTTGGTTACCTTTAAAATCCAGTATTTTTAAAGATTGTGATGCTTCCAGAATGACTTTTATCAATACTTGTTAGGGAGGATTTGATTGCTTTTACTAGACCTTTTGGGGGAAGCTATATGACACAGTGAATAGAAAGCACTGTGCCTGGAGTAAGTAAGGCCTGAGTTCAAATCTGATCTCAGACTCTTACTAGATTATAACCCTGTCAAGTCACTTCACCCTGTTTGCCTCAGTTTTCTCATCTGTAAAATAAGCTGAAATAGGAAATGACAACTCCAGTATCTTTGCCAAGAAAAATTGGGGTCACAGAGATTTAAATGTGATTGAATGAGTGAACAATGAAAACTTTATCCTGAGTGATATTTATTTATGTGTATATACATGTATGTATGTGTATGCAGATATGTATTGTATTACACAGACATACAATGAACACATGAATATTTGTGTGTGTATGTAATATCAAATGAGATATTTGTATAGTGCTTAGTATAAAACCTTATACACATAGTAGGTATCTTTATTGTTCAGTCATTTTCAGTCATGTCCAACTCCAGGACTCATACTCTATCCATGTACCACTTAGTTGTTCTAGTGTTCCATAAGGGAGATGGGTAGGGGTTGATATTTATATTAAACCTAAATTTGCTTCCTTTATAACTTCCACTTCTTATTACTAATTCAGGATCCTGAGACCAAGTAAAACATTTCTAATCCCTCTTCTATGTGGGAATCCTTCAAATACTTGAAAACAGCTACAGTTTTCTCTTTTCCTCCTTCCAAATCCTATCTCTTCAAGCTAGATACTCCATTTTTTAAAAACTCAATGCCTAGTGATCTAAATGCAGGTTTGATTGGAGCATATTCTTGGCACATCCTCCACTTAGGACAGGAGAAAGAAAGAGATGTGTGTTCATATTCAGATCCCAGAGCTCTCAGTTCAATGCCATGAACAGCAGGTTCCCAAAACAAAGGAAGAATAGATAAGGAAAAAAAAAAGATAAAGGTCTATAATAATAGCAGCAGAGATCCTCAAAACACAAACCCATGAGGAGAATAACTCTGACACACCTATTAAGTAGTGCTTCAAAGAAAAATACAGTTTCCCCACAAGATCAATGATAATTCCTGGAAGAAATGAAGCAAGAGTTTTTGTTTGTTTGTTTGTTTGTTTATGGTCATATAAATGAAATGAGAAAGCTAGAGGAAAGAAATAGGAGCTAGGAAAGAGAGGCTTGGGAAAAAAAATGAATGAACTACTTAGCACATGAGGTATAAATGAAAAATAAATGACAAACACATTGAAAGTGAAAATGATTCAAGTAGAAGTTAGTGACCCCATGGGACAATAAAAAATTCTAAAACAAAGTCAAAAGTTTGGGGGGAAACAAAGAAAATATGAAGCATCTAATATAAAGAAATTACTTGGGGGAAAAACAGATCAGAGGGAGAAAATTAAAAAAATAATAATAATTGTTCTACCTGAAAATCATGGCAAAAAAGTTTAAAGGTTATATTTTAAGAAATGATAACACAAAACTCCCCAGATATCTTAGAACCACAGGGCAAAGTGAACATAGGAAAAAAAAACCCTTAGTCACTTTCTAAAATAAATAAAATAAAATAAAATAAAATAAAATCTCCCAGAAACATCATAGTCTAAATCTAGAAATTTTGCATAAAAGGAAAAAAAGAACATTGAAAGTAGCCAATTAAAGCATCAGAGAACCTTCCAACATTAGGATCAAACAAGATTTAGCAGTTGCTGCTATAAAAGAGTACAGCGAATGGAATATAATCTCCCCAAAGTTAAAAGATACAAGCTTATAACCAAAAAACAAATTTCAGGGGGGAAAAACCTTAATAAGATCCAATGGGATAAAATGGACCTTTAATGATTTGTTGATGAAAATATTGGAGCTACATGAAATAAAAATAGGAATAAAAGGCAAGATAAAAGGTAAATACAAATGAGAAATTAGAAAAATTGAGTAAGAATGAAGTGTTTTTCCTATAATTGGAATGGAAGGGAAGATATGAAGTAAGTATACTCTAAGAACTATGATGTCATCAGGAATCATAGAGAGAGACATATAAAATATATAGATTTTTGATATGTTTTGATAATTTTAAACAAAAGAAAGGAGAGTTTTATTTTAATTGTTATTTTATCTAACTGGAGATACTACATAAACAAGGAAAGGGTTGAGGAATGGATATTATTTGAAGATCATTTTCATCTGAACTGACCAAAGGAGGGCAGAACACATATTTAAATACCTACATGCATAGTTTGGTGTCGATTTACATTTAATTCAACAGAGAAACATCAGAAAAAGAAAGATGAAAGATAATAAAGAGAATAGGTTTAGGGAATTTAACTATTTGAAATTAACTAGCTGAATATAGTTAAGTTTTGATTTCTATGGTTCAATTTCTCCAATAGTTTGTTTGTTGGCTCAGAAGGTACTTTCCAGTGAGCACATATTAAGAGGAGTTTCAGTTAAATCTGTGCTGTTTTTTATGATATTCATGGTAAGACTGAGGAGTGACCTTTAGAAATTGCTTTAAGGCATCCCTACTATTTAAATATATTTGAAGCTCATTGTAGCCCCGAAATAGGTTGTGAAAATATTATTGCCCTCATTTTATAGAAAGGGATGCCAAGTATCAAAGAGATATGGTGGCTTGCCCGAGGGGCATATGCTTACAATGATTAGGAAGTAGACCCTGAACTCAGGCTGCCTTCTCCTTAACATAGGAAGCATTTAAGGTATCTTCAGGCAAGATACCATGCCTCATTTCTGAATTCTTTTCTATGGATCTCAAGAAATACATAGATGCTCTTACTTTCTATTGACCATTTTGTGAATTCTTCGCTTATTAAGGTAAGAATATTCTTACAACCCAGCACATAAAAATGACTTTTGTTTATGAAATTTTTTGGTGTCTCTTTCTGAATTTCCTAACAGCTCTTTCTTTACATTTGGAACTCTCCCTTCCCTTTCTTCTTCTTCTTTTTTAAAATCAGTTTTAACTGATGTCTTTTGTTTTAAATTCATCATGATTTCCCCCAACTTCCTTTCACTGCATCTTCCCAAAGAGCTACTCTGTGTAGCAAATGGTATTTTTAAGACAAAAGTGGGGGTTAAATCAGGACAACAAATCAATATGAGGAAAAAAAGTCTGAAAACATGTGCAATGTGCACATGAATTCTATTCTGGGAGGTCTTTCATCTCCATGAACGGAATTTAGGGATATCTTTTCATGTCTCTTCATTTGAATCCTGCTTTGTCTTTGTGATTTTGCTACATTCATTTTAATCTTTTGATGTGACTGTTCTTTCCATTTATATTGTTGCGTTTGTGATTTTTTCACTCTGCTTACTTCATTTTGCATCAATTCATGTAGATCTTCCTATGATTTTCTGAATTTATCATATGTCATTTCTTACAGTACAAAAATATTCCATTACATTTATTCCATGACAATTTATTTTGCCATTCCCCAAATGATAGGCCTGTACTTTGTTTCTAATTTTTTGCTATCACAGAAAGTGCTTCTATAAATATTTTGAAATATATAAAAACTGTTTGTTCATATCCTTAGACCATTTATGTATTAAGGAATGGTCATTAGTTTATATACATATACATACACACACACACACACATATATAGATTGGTCTACACACACTTCAAAGATTTAGAAATGATTAAATTATACACATACATATATATATATATATATACTACATATTTTTCTTAATTATATATGTGCTGTATATACATATGTTTGAAAGTATACACATATTATATAATATGTGTATATATAATTTGCAAATTATCGATATATCTTGAATACAAAAACCTTATCAGGAATATTTAATATGAAGATCTGCACCCTTTTCTCACATTGGATTACTTCCATTCTTATTCTAGATTAACTTTATCTGGGCAGAAGCTTTACATCTTCATATAATTAAATCTAACTATTTTATCTTCTGTAACTGCTTCTATCCCTTGTCTATCTAATAATGTATTCCCTATGCTTAACTCTGCTAGAGGCAGCTAGGTGGCACAGTGGATAGAATGCTGACTAAAGTCTTAGGAAGATTTGAATTTAAATCCAGTCTTAGAACCTGTGTGACAAGCCGATTAATATCTTCCTGCCTCAGTTTCCTCAAGTATAAAATGGAATGTAGCACCTATTTCACAAAGTTGCTGTGAGAATTAAATGAAATAACCATTTGTAAAATACTTAACAAAATATCTGGCAAGTAGTAGGTGCTATATAAATGCCAATTCCCCTTCCTTCTTTTCTATTCTTTTAAAATAGTATGGCCTTTAAAATTAATATTGTATATCCATTAATAAAAATTGCATAACCACTTTTAAAAGTATTGTGAAATATTGTATCAAGTATTGGTCTACCCCTAATTTCTCTTAGACTGCTTTCCAACTTTCCCATTAGTAGTATTTCCCCAGTAAGTATGGAGTTTTTCACTAGGAAATTTAGGTTTTCTGCTGTGTTAAACAATAGGTTATTGGATTCTAATTTTTTTCTGACTCTCCCATGTTTACTCTGTTCCATTGATCTACTTCTCTCTATGTTAAAAAAAAATGCCAAATCTCTTTGATAACTCCTGCTTTATAATAAAATTTGAAGTCTGGAATTGTTATACATATTTCATCCCCACCCTTTTTCATCCTTTCCCTTGGTATTTTAGATATTTTTTAAATGGATTTTGTTATTATTTTATCAAGTTCTATAAAATATGATCTTAGTCAATTTTACTGACATAGCATTGCAAATGTAATTAATTATGATAGTATCATTTTCATTGTGTTAGCACAGCCTAACTATGAGCACTGACTATTATTTTGAGTAGTGTTTAAGTTGTTCTTTATTTCTTAAAGTAGTTTTATAATTGAATTGATAAAATCTTATGTATGCTTTGGTAGACTGCAAATTCTATAAATTATTTGGAGTAAGATTTCCCTTTCTATTATTGTTTCCTGGATTTTGTTATTAGAGTAATACAATTGATTTTTCAAAGTTTTGTTTTGTTGCCTGAAACTTTGCTGGAGCCTTTAATTGTTTTAATTTCTAGTTTTGCTGATTTACTACTATTTTCAAAGTAAAACATTGTATCATCAGGAAATAATTTTATCTTCTTTTTACCTGTCTTCATGTCTTAAATCTACTTGTCTGGCTTTATTGCTGTGCCTAGGATTTCCAGAATTATATCAAATAATGGACATCCTTGTTTTACGCCTATATTTTTTTTGGAAAAGGTTCCAGTGTATCCCCATTTCACATGAGGCTTGCTTTTGGCTTTTGGAAGACTTCTGGAGGCAGAGGCAAGATCATGGAGACTACACACATTTTTCTCTGACCTTCTCTACAACCCTCAGACTAATTAAGCAAATCCAGCCTCTGAATTAGCTCTGGACTGGCAAAACCCACAGATATTGGGAGGGCAACAAATTATCAGCAGAAGATAATTTCAAAGATCACCAGAAAAGGTCTGTTTCAATTGAAAATGGGAGGGGTGCAGCTAAGTATAAACAGCTGAGCACAAACACCAGCACAGATAGCCCAGAGTCCCGGGGCAATACAGAATCCACAGTACAGACTCCATCTGGCAGAGAATCTATGGGGAGAAATCTACAACAGTGTTAGCTACTCTGCCTTGGCTGCAAGCTAGTAGATCAGCAGAGAAGTTAGAAAACATCCAACTTAAACACATTAATAGTGAACTCTGAAGTACCAGAATCTCATGGGATCTGGCCACATCCACCCAGCACTGGGAGTGAGTCAGCACTGACCCAGGGAAGCCACAGCAGCTTAGAAAAGCTCCCTCACCCTAAAAGCAGACCTTGACTTAAAAAAAATGAATAAAAAAAAAGTAAAGAGGATTTTGACAATAGATAGCATCTATAGTGAAAGACAAGAACAGATTTCAAACCCTGAGGAGACTAAAGGCAGATTGTCTCCAGATGAAGCCCCAAAAGGTGATGTAATATGATTCCCATCATACAAGGCTCTCCTAGAAGAAAAATGAGGAAAGAAAATGAAAACCTTGCAAGAGGGTTTGGAAAAGGCATATAATGCATTAAAAGAAAGATTTTAAAAAATGGAAAAAGAAAGCAATTCCCAGAAAAACAGAATCTGTGAAACAGAGAAAGAAAATAACTCCTTAAAAAACAGAAGTTGTGAAACAGTAAAAGAAAATAACTCTTTAAAAAACAGAAGTTGTGAAATGGAAAAAGAAAATAACTCCTTAAAAAACAGAATTTGTGAAATGGAAAAAAAATTCAGTAGAACAAAACATATCATTTATAAATTCAATTGGACAATTACAAAAAGAAGTAAAAAAAAGTAAATGAAGAAAATAATTCACTAAAATTCAGAACTCAACAAATGGAAATGAATGACTCAATGAGACAACAAGGATCAGTCAAGCAAAACCAAAAAATGAAAAAAAAATAGAAAAAATGTAAAACACCTAACTGGGAAAAGAACTGACCTGGAAAATAGATGTAGGAGAGACAATCTAAGGATTATTGGACTCACTGAAATCCATGATGAAAAAAGATGCTAGACACTATTTTTTCAGGAAATCATCAAAGAGAATTGTCTGGATGTCATAGAATCAGAAGGTAAAATGACCATTGAAAGTACACTGAACACCCCTTGAAAGAGACGCCAGAATTATAGCCCCAATGAATATCATGGCTAAATTTCAGAACTATTGGACCAAGGGAAAATATTACAAGCAGCCAGAAACAATTCAAATGCCCAGGACCCACAGTAAGGATTACTCAGGATCTAGCAGCTTCCACTTTAAAGAATTGAAAAGCCTTGAATCTGATATTCCAAAAGGTGAAGGATCTTGGAATTCAGCCAAGAATAAATTCTCTTGCTAAACTAAGCATTTTCTTTCAAGGTATAAGATGGACATTCAATGAAACTTGTGAATTCCATTTATTTTGATGAAAAGATCACAGCTAAACAAAAAAAAAATGACCTCCAAATATGGAACTCAAGAGAAGCATAAAAAAAAACCAACTCTTGAGAACTATTTTCTGTTATGGGTATATAAAAAGAATACATGTATTATCTGATTTTACTGTTATAAAAAAGAAACTAAAGGTAGAAAGGGGATTGTAACAGAAAAAAAAAGTGGGGAAATGGCAGTAAAATGAGAAAAATTACATCTCAGGAAGAGGCAAAGAAAACCTGTCATAATTGAGGGAAAAAAGGGAGGGTGACAAATAATGTGTGAATCTTACATCAGATTTGGCTTAAAAAAAAGAATATTAGATATATTTGGTTTCACCAGGAAACTTCTCTCATCTTATAGAAAAGTGGGAAGGGAAAAGCAAAAAGGAAAGGGATAGGTTAAATAGAAGGGAAAACAAAAATAGTAGGGAAAGGTATAAGAAAGGGAAAAGTCTCTAAAGGAGAAGGACTGCTTGAGGCAAGTAGTGCTCATGAGTAAAATACTGGAAAGGAGGGAAAGGGAAAAAGAAAAGAAAAAAAAGTTAATTTGGAATTAATAAGATGGCAGGAAATACAGAATTAGTCGTTTTAACTGTAAATGTGAATGGGATAAACTCTTCCATAATATGTAAGTAGATAGCAGACTGGATTAAAAGCCAGAATCCTGTAATATGTTATTTACAAGAAACACATTTAAACCGGAGCAATACATACAAAGTAAAGGTAAAAGGCTGGAGCAGAATCTATTATGCTTCAGGTGAAGTAAAAAAGCAAGGGTAGCTAATCTTAGATCAAGCAAAAGCAAAAATTGATCTAATTAAAAGCAATAAGTAAGGAAACTATATCTTGCTAAAAGGTAGCATAGATAATGAAGCAATATCAATATTAAACATATATGCATCAAGTGGTAGAGCGTCTAAATTCCTAAAGGAGAAGTTAAGAGAGTTGCAAGAAGTAGATAGCAAAACTATAATACTGGAAGATCTCAACCTTCCTCTCTCAGAACTAGATAAATCAAATCACAAAATAAATAAGAAAAAAGTTAAAGAGGTAAATAGGATAATAGAAAAACTAGATATGACAGATCTTTGGAAAAAATTAAATGGAGACAGAAAGGAGTACACCTTCTTCTTGGCAGTTTATGGAACCTATACAAAAATTGACCATATATTAGGACATAGAGACCTCAAAATCAAATGCAGACAAAGAGAAATAATAAATGCTTTTTTTCAGATCATGATGCAATAAAAATGACATTCAATAAAAAGCCAGGGGAAAATAGAACAAAAAGTAATTGGAAACTAAACAATCTCATCCTAAAGAATGAATGGGTGAAACAGCAAATCATAGACACAATTAGTAATTTCATCCAAGAGAATGACAATAATGAGACAACATACCAAAATTTGTGGGATGCAGCCAAAGTTGTTCTTAGAGGAAATTTTATATTTCTAGATGCTTACTTATATTAACTAGAGAAAGAGAAGATTAATAATTGTGCTTTCAGCTAAAAAAAAAAAGCTAGAAAAAGAACAAATTAAAACTCCCCACTCAAATACCAAACTTGAAATTCTAAAAATAAAAGGAGAGATCAATAAAATTGAAACTAAAAAAAATATTGAATTAATAAATAAAACTAAGAGTTGGTTTTATGAAAAAAACCAACAAAATAGATAAATCTTTAGTTAATTTGATTAAAAAAAAGAAAGAGAAAAATCAAATTGTTAGTCTTAAAAATGAAAAGGGAAAACTATACACCAATGAAGAAGAAATTAGAGCAATTATTAGGAGTTACTTTGCCTAACTTTATACAAATAAATTTGACAATTTAAGTGAAATGGAGGAATATCTACAAAAATATAGATTACTCAGATTAACAGAAGAGGAAATAAATTACTTAAATAGTCCCATTTTAGAAAAAAGAAATAGAACTAGCTATTAATCAACTCCCTAAAAAAATCCCCAGGACCAGATGGATTTACATGTAAATTCTACAAACATTTAAAGAACAATTAACTCCAAAACTATATAAACTATTTGAAAAAATAGGGAATGAAGGACTCCTACCAAATTCCTTTTACGACACAGACATGGTACTGATACCTAAACCAGGTAGGATGAAAACAGAGAAAGAAAATTATAGACCAATATCCCTAATGAATATTGATGCAAAAATCTTAAATAAAACATTAGCAGAATAATCCCCAGTATAATACACCCTGACCAAGTAAGAGTTTTTTACCAGGAATGAAGGGCTGGTTCAATATTAGGAAAACTATTAGCATAATTGACTATACCAATAACCAAATTAACAAAAAGCATATGATCATCCCAATAAATGCAGAAAAAGCATTTGATAAAATCCAACATCCATTCCTAATAAAAAACACTTGAGAGGATTGGAATAAATGGACTTTTCCTTAAAATAGTCAGTAGCATCTATTTAAAACCATCAGCAAGCCTCATATTTAATGGGGATAAACTGGAACCATTCCCCAATAAGATCAAGGATGAAACAAGGTTGTACGCTATCACTATTACTATTCTATATTGTATTAGAAATGCTAATTTTGGCAATAAGAGAAGAAAAAGAGATTAAAGGAGTTAGAGTAGGTAATGAGGAAACCAAATTATCACTCTTTGCAGATGATATGATGGTATGCATAGAAAACCTTAGAGAATCAACTAAAAGACTATTAGAAATAATCCACAACTTTAGCAAATTTGAAGGATACAAAATAAATCCACATAAATTATCAACATTTTTATATGTCACTAACAATCCAACAGCAACAGATACAAAGAGAAATTCCATTTAAAATAATTGTTGATAGTATAAAATATTTGTGAATCCATCTACCAAAGGAAAGTCAGAAACTATATGAGCAAACTACAAAACACTTTACACACAAATAAAGTCAGATCTAAGCAATTGGAAAAATACCAAGTGCTGTTGGATAGGTTGAGCAAATATAATAAAATGACAATATTCCCTAAACTAATCTATTTATTTAGTGCTATACCAATCAAACTTCAAAGAAACTATTTTACTGACCTAGAAAAAATAAAAACAAAATTCATCTGGAAGAACAAAAGATCAAGAATTTCAAAGGAATTAATGAAGAAAAAAAAATAAAGTTGGCCTAGCTTTACCAGATCTAAAACTATATTATAAAGCAGCAGCCATCAAAACCATTTGGTACTGTGTAAGAAATAGAGAATTTGATCAGTGGAACAAGTTAAGATCACAGAACAAAATAGTCAATCTAGTATTTAGCAAAATAGCAATCTAGTGTTTGACTAACTAAAGACCCCTGCTTTTGGGATTCTTATTCACTATTTGACAAAAACTGCTGTGAAAATTGGAAACTAGTATGGCAGAAACTAGGCATAGACCCACATCTAACACTATATACTGTTATAGGCCAGAACTCTGAACTTGAAACAAGGTATGAAGTCAGTGGAATTGATAAAAACATTGGTAGTTCAGTACATGTACTTAGTACTTAAAGTAGTTCTACAAGATTCACACCTATGATAAAAGAATTTATAAGCTCGGACAAACTTGGCTAGAATCAGAACTAGGGAAGACAGAGAAGTGGTGGTGGTCCTCCTGCCTCCCCCACAGAAACCAAGACACATTCAGGAGGACCTCAAGAAAGCTGGCCTAGGTCCTAGGAGAGGAGACAATAAAGGATTTGGACTTTAACACCTACCTGCTCGTGTGGTAATTACTCTGAACTGAAATAAAGACTGATCCCAGAGACCCCAAGGAAACTGAAACAAGAGAACATTACAATATACCAAAATAAAGTTTAAATGGGTTCATGATTTAGACATAAATAATGGTATTATAAGCAAATTAGAAGAATACAGGATAGTTTACCTGTCAGATTTGTGGAGGAGGTAGGAATTTGTGACTAAAAAACTAGAGACCATTATTGATCATAAAATAGATAATTTCTTATTATGTTAAATTAAAAGGTTTTTGTACAAACAAAATTAATGCAGACAAGATTAGAAGGGAAACAAAAAAAAATGGGAAAACACTTTTATGTGCAAAGGATCTGATAATGGCCTCATTTTTAAATATATAGAGAATTGACTCAAATTTATAATAGTTCAAGTCATTCTCCAATTGATCAATGGTCAAAGGATATGAACAGACAATTTTCAGATGAAGAAATTAAAATTACAAGTGCTCCACTATTGATCAAAAAAATGCAAATTAAGACAACTCTGAGATACCACTACACACCTGTCAGATTGGCTAAGATGACAGAAAAAGATAACGGCAAATGTTGGAGGGAATGTGGGAAAACTGGGACACTGATACATTGGTTGGTGGAACTATGAATGGATCCAATCATTCTGGAGAGCAGTTTGGAGCTATGCTCAAAAAGTTATCAAACTGTTGATACCCTTTGATCCATCAGTGTTTCTACTGGGATTATATCCCAAAGAGATCTTAAAGGAGGGGAAGGGAACCACATATGCAAAAAAAAAAATGTTTATGACAGCCCAGTTTGTGATGGCAAGAAACTGAAAACTGAGTGGATGCCCATCAATTGGTGAATGACTTAATAAATTATGATATATGAATGCTATGGAATACTATTATTCTGTAAGAAACAACCAGCAGGATGATTTCAGAGAAGCTTGGCAAGACCTCCGTGAACTGATGCTATATAAAATGAGCAGAACTAGGACATCATTATACACAGCAACAACAAGACTATATGATGATCAATTCTGATGGATATGGCTCTCTTCAACAACGAGAGGATTCAAGCCAATTCCATTTGTTCAGTGATGAAGAGAGCCATCTATACCCAGAGAACCATGGGAACAGAATATAGAACACTACATAGCATTCTCACTCTCTCTGTTGTTATTTGCTTGCATTTTGTTTTCTTTCTTAGTTTTTCTTTTCTTTCCTTCTTGATCTGATTTTTCTTGTGCAGCAAGATAATTGTATAAATATGTAAACATATTTTGGATTTAACATGTATTTCAACATATATAACATGTATTGGACTACCTGCCAGCTAGGGGAGAGGGTGGGGGGAAGGTGGGGAAAATTTGGAAAAAAGATTTTGCAAGGGTTTATGTTGGAAAAATTACCCATGCATAGGCTTTATAAATAAATAAATTAAAAAAAAGAAAGATGCTTTTGTGATTCAACAAAAGTCTCCCCTATGCTTACATTACATGATTTTTTTTTTAGCATAAATGCATTTTGAATTTTGCCAAAGGCTTTTTCTGATGTTGTGGTTTTTAATGTGATTATAATTATATTGATTATTTTCCTGTTCTTGTATCTCTAGTATAAACTCTACTTGATCATAATGAATGATTTCTTGGATACATCTCCATAATCCATTTATCAAGATTTTGTTTAAAATTTTTGAATCACAGACCATTTCAAATGGTCTTGTGATGAAGAGAGCCATCTGCACCCAGAGAGAGGCCTGTGGGAATTGAGTATGGATCATGATATAGTATATTCACTTTTTTATTGTTGTTTGCTTGCATTTTATTCTTTTCTCATTTTTTTTCTTTTTGAATTGGTTTTTCTTATGTAGCATGATGATTGTGGATATATGTATAGAAGAATTGCTCATAAGCATATATTGGATTATTTGCTGTCTAGAAGAAGGGGTGGAATAAAATAATTTGGAACACAAGATTTTATAAGGATGAATATTAAAAATTACTTATGTATATATTTTTAAAATAAAAATCTTTAATAAAAAATAAATAAAATAAATATTTATTAATGATATTTATCTTTAGTTTGCTTCTATTTAAGTATTAGTACAATATGTTTTTAATAAAGGTAAATCAGAATTTCTTTTTTACTTTTAAGTAATAATGTGTAATGCATGAATGTTAATTGTTGTTTAAAGACTTCATCATGACCAGGAAGTTGTTTTTTTTGATAGTTACTTTTAAACAGATCTTATTTCCTTTATTTATTATTTTCTTACTTAAGATACCCACCTGTTCTAAGAGTTTGAGAATTATATATATTTTTTAGGTAATTTTCTATTCATTTTCTGTTCTTAGTTTTGTTGGCTTATAAACTGAGTGTTATAAATTCTGGTTATTCTTCTTATCTCTTCTGGCTTGGTTGTGATTTCACTTTACTCATTTGTGTCCTCATTTTAATTAAATTGGCTAAAAGTCTACAAATGTTATTAGTCTTCAGAAAACCAGATTGCAGTGTTATTTGTCATTTGTGTGATCTTATTTCAGTTTCCAGCTTATCAAAATTTCCTCAAATTTTAACATCTCTAAAATGAATGTATAAATTTCCTGATTATTTCTTTTTTGCTTTGTTTTAAGAAACCTTTCTTGCTGTTCCTTCATTCTAGTGGAGATTGGAGATTGTCTATAATTCTTATCTCTTTTGTATGTAGTTGTTTGCATGTTGTCTTTCCCAATAAGCTGTGAGATCCTTGAAGAAATTTTACCAGTAGGTGTCACTATCCAACACAAGAAATTTAAACCTGTATTTCAAATTCTGTGAGATTAATTGGCTACTAATTTCATCAGAACTGTGAATTCAAACATTAAACATTCTTATTTAGAAAAAGGCATAAATAAGAGTAAAGAAACGTATATGTAGAATTTAGATTCAGAGATGGAACAGACCTCAGAGATAAACTAGGTCAACTCTTATTTTTCAGGGAAGGAAACTAAATCCCAGTTTTTGTCACTTTACTTTATTTTAAAGATGAGAAAACTAGGACCAGAGATGCCAAGTTATTTTTCTACATCACGCAACAGACCTAGGATTTGTATCCATACCTTCTGATGTCCATTTCAGTGCTGTTTCTCCTATTGCCCGATATTGCCAAATTATACAAACCTCCTCAACTTATTTTCTACAATCGTGAAAGTAAGGGTGGATGTCTGATTAATAAACACTTTCTGATGTAAAATCTTTAAATAAGAAGTGTATTCAACCAAAGAAGGAAGGGAAATAAAGGTTTTAGTTGTGATATTTCCAGTGTAGTTGTTATTAACTAATTATAGAAACCTGGCACTTAAAACAATATTAAACTGATTTTATTACTATTACTTTGCAGATATCATTTCAATCTATCAGAGAGATTTTCTCATATTTTTTCCTCCTTTCTCAAATTTTGAAAGAATATCATCACTCTTAGTGCAGGAATTTGTGAGGGATACCAATCTTACCTTAATGAAATCATGATTCAGTGAAGTAATAGAACTGTATATCTTAAAACATGATCAAGACAAAAGCAAGGCAAATCAGTACTTAATTTGAATGTGGATATCATCTAGTCCAATCCAGGTAATAGTTATTATATGTTTGTGCTATGCAAAAATGTTTGCAGCAGCCCTTTTTGTAGTGGCAAGAAACTGGAAACTGAATGAATGCCCATGTGTTGAGGAATGACTGAATAAATTATGGCATATGAATGTTATGGAATAATATTGTTCTATCAAAAATGATCAGCAAGATGATTTCAAGGAGGCCTGGAGAGACTAACATGCACTAATGCTAAGTGAAATGAACAGAACCTGGGGATCATTGTACACAGAAACAACAAGATTATGAGATGATCAATTCTGATGGACATGGCTCTTTTCAACAGTGAGGTGATTCAGATCAGTTCCAATAGACTTGTGATGGCGAGAGCCATCTGCATCCAGAGAGAGGCCTGTGGAAACTGAGTGTGGATCACAACATCATATTTTCACCTTTGTTGTTGTTGTTTACTTTTTTTCTTTCTTTCTCATTTTTTCTTTTTGATCTGATTTTTCTTGTGCAGCATGATAAATATGAAAATATGTATAGAACTTCACACTTACCCTGTATTGGATTGCTTGCTGTATAGGGGAAGAGGATGTGAGGAAGGAAGAAAAATTTGAAACACAAGATTTGCAAGGGTGAATGCTGAAAACTATCTTTGTATATATTTTGAAAATAAAAAGCTATTTTAAAAAAAATGTATGTGGCAAGTGTGGGAGATACAGCTAATAAAAAACAACAACAACATAGTTTCTATCCTCCAGGAGCTTACAGTCTAAATGACCCACAATCTCTTTTCAGAGAATGTCTTAAACAGCAAAATTTAATTTTGCTTGAGTTTCTATTTCATATAATTCATTATAAGTAGTGAAAGTCAAGAGGTATCATTTCATAGTGGCTTATAAGAGGTACTTATGGACAGTAGGAATAGATTGATTTCCACTGAGACCAAGCAAAAGGAAATGACCTTATTACCTAAAGGGAAAAATGTATATGGGGTACTTTCTGCATTCAAATAAATCATTACTAGTGATTGTGTCAGGATCATACAATCAAGTTCTGAAAGTGACTTTAGGAATGATCAAAATTAATCCCATCATCTTCTGATGAGGATATTGGGGTCCAGAGAGATTGCACAGCAGATCTGAGATTATGTAGGTAGCAAGTTAAAGGCTGGTGATGTTCATCCAACCTTTGAATGACTCAAAACCCAGGGCTCTTGTATGGGTAAGTTCTTCACAAAAGAAGTAGATTGTTTGAGTCTTTCTTTTGTGTCATGGTTGCTTTGACAGTCTAGTAAAGCCAAAATAGCCCTTCTGAGATTAATATTCTTAAATGCATAACAAAGGAAGTCAATTGCATTGAAATAGTTATTAAGATAATAAAACACATTTTTAGTTACTCCAGGTTTAAGAAGCTCTGTCTAGAAAGCTGGAGTCTGTCAGTAAGCCAGTCAGTCCACGAACTTTTATTAATCACTTGCATTTTCCTAAAGCAGGGGATAAAAAGAAAACAAACAAAAAACATGTCCCTGTGTTCTCAGGAAACTTACAGTCCAATGTGGAAAATAGCAGGTAATACAATCAACATCCCAATGGAAATTAGAAGGAGGAAAATTTAGGACTGAAGTCAAGAACAATTGCCAAGCAAGTAGAGCTATCCAGAAGCAGAATGGGCTCTCTTGGGAAGTGTTTTGTTCCCCCACCCTAAATGTCTATAAGTGAGGCTGGATGATTACACTAAAAATGTTGCTTTGCTCTGGTGGTGCTTCTGGTTCTAAAGTTCTTTCATCTCTTATTTTCCCTCTTGCTCTCCTTGGGACATTTACTGGCTTCCAAGGAGTTTTGGGCTCACATTTCTTCAATAGCTAAGTGGTCAATGACCAATTAAATTCATTAATGAATACATGAGTGAAAAGGTATTTAGAAAGCCCTTACTATGTGCTAAACATAGAGATATAAAACATGGAGAAAGCTTTCCTTTCCCCACAAAGGAACTCATAGTATAATTGAAGAAAATATGTAACACAAAATTTAGATTCAGAGCAACAGAAATCTTGGAATTACAAAGAATTCATCAGTAGAGTGGATGGGAAGACCCAGATGTCCTTAGATTTATTTCATAAGCATTTATTAAGGGCCTATTATGATTTAATAAGTTCAGTCATTTTTTTCCCCAGTGCTGTCTAATTTTTCCTGACTCCATTTGGGGTTTTCTTGGCAAAGATACTGGAGGTTTACTATTTGCTTCTCCATCTCATTTTACAGAAGAGGAATATGAGACAAATAGGATTAAATGACTTGCTCAGGATCATCTAGCTAGTATGTGTCTGAGGCCAGATTTGAACTCCAAAAGATGAATTTTCCTGACTCTAGGCTCAATACTTTTATCAACCCCACCTAGCTGCCCTATCATACTGGGTACAAAGGCAAAAATAAAACAGTCTCTGCCTCAAGGAATTTACAATCTATTGGGGGAAAGGGAAAATAAATGCAAAAATAAATAGTAACACAAATACAAAATAAAGACAAAGTAACTTACCTAAGGGGGATAGGAAATCTAGGTACATACGGAATGCTTTCTTGAAGGAGATGGTGCTTGAACTGTACTTTGAAGGAAGCTCAGGACTCAGAAAGCATTCAAGGTATGAAAACAAATTGTCCAAAGACACCAAGATAGGAGACACAATGTTGTGTAATGAGAATAGAAAGACCAGATTGTTTGGAATGGAGAATGTGTGAGGGGGAGTAATGTACAAAGAACCCAGAAAGGAAGATTGGCACAAGATTATAAAGGGCTTGAAATAACAAAGGAAGAAGTTGATATTTTATAAAGAAAATATGGAGTCACTGAGTCATGGGGGAAAAGACCTTGGAAAGAGTCTTGTGAGAAGGCTCTCCTCACTTACAAGTCATCCAGTGCCTCCCACCCCCATCCGTGTCTAATCCAGACAGCCATAGAAGTAACCTCAGGTAGGGTCCATTGGCAAGGAGACCATCCCCTCCCCAAGATTCTTTGGACGCTCAGCAACCTTGTTGACAAAGGCAATCAGACTGGATATTGTCAATGTGTCCTTTTAAAGGTACTCTTTACTTTTCAGACAAAAGGATGCTTTCATTATTATGTCTATTTGTGCAGAGAGAATGATTGCTTAAGAAAATAAAGATACATATTGATGTATTGATGCTTTTAGAGGCAGAACAGCATTCAAAAATAAAAATAGAAGGGTTGAAACAAAAGAAAGTGAAGGATGCTTCTGGGTTTCTTGGAAACAGACACAGACTTTGCCTTTGGGGTCTGTATGGTAATATCTTGAGGGAGGAAAAAGAAGGTGTGGGCTGCAAGGAAAAGTAAAAAGCTGATTTCACCATGCCTGATGTCAAGAAAAAACTTGCTAACAATTGAGAAGTATTCAGAAGCAGAAGGGCCTGCCTTGGGCAGTCAGGTTAACCTAAACTGGAGATCTCCAAGTAAAGTCTAGGGACCACATTCATTCAGGTTTGGGTTAGAACACAGAGGTCTAGTGGTCTCAGTCTCTGGGGTCTAATTATTTAGGTTGAGCTATTTCCAAAGTCTGAGGGCACACAACAACCAAGCTTACATTTACAGTATGGCCTTTAACAATATCTGAGAGTAATAAAAATAGCTATCCCTTATATAGCTCTTCATGGTCTGTGAAATGCCTTACATTATCTCATCTGATTGTTATAACTCAGTGAGGTGGCTGCCATTATCATCTCCATTTTACAGTTAATTATAATATTTAGCATTTTTATATGTTTACTATATGCCAGGCACTGTGCTAAATGCTTGGAATTATCCTCTCATTTGATCCTCAGGATGATCTTGCATGGCAGGTATTATTATCCCCATTTTACAGCTGAGGGAACTGAGGCACACAGAATTTGAGTGACTTCTCAGGGTCACAAAACTATTGAATGTCAGAGGTTGAATTGAACCCAAATTTTCCCTTCTCTGTCGGGTGCCATATATCCTATGTCATTTAACTACCTCATCTAGACTGTAGCTCAGTGGAAGGAACACTGAACTTTGGTAATAATAGTACCCCTTTCCCCATGGTTGTTGTGAAGATAAAATGATGTCATATCTATGAATTCCCTTCAACTCTTAAAGTACTATACAAATCATAGAGACACACACAGAGACACACACACACAGGTGTATATATATATATATGTAAATACATATATATTTGTGTGTATATATACATGCATACAGACACATATATGTATATACATACACATATATATGTGTGTGTGTAGCTATAGATATATAGATATAGCTTTACACATCCATATATGCTCTCTAGGCTTTTTCCTTATTTAATCTAATATACCATTTGATTATCAGGTATCCATATTAATCAGAAAGTTACAGGATTCTCAGACCTAGAAGGATCCTTGGTAATCATTTAGCCCTTTCCCTTCTTCTCCAATGGAATACAATGGGAAATTATTTCTTAGGAACCCATGGTGTGCCCAGGGACTTTGCTAAATCCTGGAACTATAAACACAATCATGTCACAGATCTCTGACCTCAGGGACCTTACCTTCCAATAGCAGAAGACAGCTCACATGGGAGAAAAGTGGCCAAAAAGGAGTGATTTGGCTTTGTTGATTTGATTATTGTTTCCAGAGTTCTAGTAGGAAGAGAATGGTTAGTAGAGAAACAGCATGAAGATGGTTGAGAGTACAGAAGCAGGTCTGGTTTGGTCTGCTCACCAATCAGAAATCTAGTAATCGAAGGTAGGAGCCTGGAATTGCCTGCTGGTGGGTGATAGAAGAAAATAGGTGGCAGAGAGATTAAACCATTAGCCTAATGCTTCATAGCTAGTCCCTGGCTGTATGAGATCATTACTTTTAACTACAATCAAGTTTGAGAATACAATTTCAGTGGTATTTAAATCCTGAGATGGGGAAGGCAAGGACGGGGCAGGCCAATGGAAAGAGAACATGGCTTGATGGTAGAATTTGAAGAGCCTCTGACCGTATTCTGAATTGGTTTTATGACATCATAGAAATTTCACATGGTCAATGGCTAGCTAATGAAAAGGAGATTGTTTCTTTAATTCTCATTTCATTATTTAGTGAACAAATATGACATACCAAAACAAGGTCAAATACAACCTTTCCACAACCTTCTTCTTCCACCAGAGGAAACATTGGGCTGTGATTTTTCTCCTTTATTTCTATCCAATATGTCTAGGCTGTCTTCAAATTAACAGTCATCTAGCTCTTTTAGGATAAAAGGATTATTATCCATTTCTCTGCATATAGTTGGCACTTAATAAATTCTTATGAAGGAAAGAACTTTCTCCAGGGTAAGAAATCTTAAGGATATAGATTCAATCCAGGTAGGTCAATAATAGGTAGTTTCATTACCCAACTCATACCATGTAAATTTAGTTCTTAATGACCCCACTCACATTCAGACCAGTATGCTCCATCTTTCAGCCCCAGTCTTCAGATTTATTTTGGCTTCCTTGATGATGTCTTGATCTATTCCACTGGTTCCCTTTTGGTGTCATGGAAAAGATGATGGTATGGCCTGAGTTTGGCTCCTTCTTATGATATTTATGCAGTAGATTTGTGATTACAGAAACCTTACTTGATGTCTCTGAGCCTCAGCTTCCTCATCTGTAAAGTGGCAATAAGGAGACAGAGCTTTTACCTCATAGGGATCTTTGTGACAACACACTAATTTTTCTACCCAAGATAGTTTAACAAAACAAGACTACTTACAGTTGCTCACTCTTGATGCTTCATCTCTGACCTCTATGCTTTTGCATTGGCTGTCCTTTAGATCCCTCTTCATTTCCAAGACTTATAATCCATGGCTTTCTTTAAGATTCAACTCAACTATCACCTTCCACAGGAGGCTATTCTTGGTTCCTCCAGCTGTTAGCGTTTTCTTCTTTAAGGTTACCTTACATCTATTTTTATCAATGTTAAATATTTCTACATATGTATATGATAGCTTCTCCTTTTGAATGTAAGCTCCTTGAAGGCAGGGACTATTTTTGCCTTTTCTTTTCACAGTGTCTGTTAAATAGTACCTAGTACCTAGTAGGCATTTAAGGAATACTTGTTAATTAATCAATTAAACTGAGATGATGTCTGGAAAGTGCTTTGTAAATCTTTAACTTCTATATGTGTCAATAATTATTATTCCATACCATTGTTCTATAAGGAATGGTGAGCACACAGATTTCAAAAAAATCTGGAAAGACTTACATGAACCTAAGTGAATTGAGCGGAACCAAGAGAATATTGTACACAATAACAGCAACTTTGGATGATCAATTTGATAGACTTAGATCTTCCCAGCAATATAGTGATCTAAGACAAATCTGAAAGATTCATAATAGAGAATGCTATCTACATCCAGAAAAAGAAGTATGAACTTTGAATTCAGGTCTAACATACTATTTTTGGGGGGTTTTTTTTGCGTGTATTTTTCTTTCTCATGGTTTTCCCTTTTTGTTCTGATTCATCTTTCACAACATGATTAATGTGGGAATGTGGTTAATGTGATTGTATATGTATAACCTCTATCAGATTGATTGCCATCTAGGGGAGAAGTCAGTGCAAGGAGGGAGTGAGAAAAAAGTGACAATCAAAATATAATAAAAGTAAATGTTGAAAATTAAAAATAAATTAAAAACAATGTTACTATTCAAAGACAAAACAACAGCTCCCTGGTCAATACTTCAAAACACCTTTTTATTAAATCTCTCTCCCCAACTTTTCCTCAGATTTTCTCTCCTTTCTTCTCATCTCTTTCTTTAGTTCTATTCTAGGCCAGTATACTTTTCTTCTGATTTTTTTTTTTTTGGAGTTGATGGAACAGAATATAAATATTTTTTTTCTTTTTGTTTTCTAAATCTTTTTCAGCCCAGTTTGAACCATAAAATATAAAATTAAAGAAGACTTTAGGGATCAATTACTCCAATCCACTTATTTTAAAGTTAAGAAAATTGAATCACATGGTCAATAACCCAGCTTGCATTAGAATAAAGTTGTTAACTCCAAATCCAGAGCTTTTTCTACTAACCACCTTGCCTTTCATGAACCCAACAACATTCCAATAAACCAAAGCATTCTGACTCCTCTAGATTTCCTTTCATAGTTTCCTGAACTAGTTTCTCTTTTGATAGGCTCAGGCAAACATCAGCTTCCCTGAACAGCTTCTCAACCTTCACCCCCATCCTTCCTTATAGCCATTCCCTAAAATCTTTCCATCTGGATGGACTCTGGCTGGTTTCTCCTTCCCTCTGTCTTTTCCATCTCTAAAAGTTTCCTTTCTTTTTTTCTCATTCTTCACCATGATTCAAAATCTAGGCTTTCTTTCTGGCTTGTCAGGGCATCCACTCTGCCAATAATTCTCATTTAGTCCCTGCATCATTCTGCTGAAAACCCAGGTTTACATTGCAATTATCCTTGCTATGTACATAGCAAGATACATGTACATTTAGAGTACATTTAGATCTTTATTTGGTTGAGGGAGGGCAGAAACCAGGCAGGCGTGTTTCTTCCCACTGATCCAGTCCATTAGACTCCTTCTATATTGGGACTAAGCTAACAAATTTGGATTAAAATGAAAGAATAAGGAATATGCAGAAAGCTAAAGAAGAGGAAAATGGAAATGACCACATTTGGAAATTGTCCATTTAAAAAGTGTCTGGCATTATAAACACTCAATTCACTGCTGGGCAGGCACACTTAAGCAAGAAGCTATACTGGGTCAGGGCAGAAATAATCAGTCTTTTCATTTGCAGCAAGTTTAATAAAAGAGCACTCCCATTTTTTTTTTCAAATATTTATTTAGTCTCCTGTAATTCAGGGTAACTATGGCACTTAGCATTACCCAGGTGTTAAGTCTAATACAGAGAAAAGTCAAATAACCATAAAGAAATCTCAACCGAGGCCCAGGGGAACTTATTAAATGTATTTCATTTAAATAATCCAATTCAACAGATTGAGGCAGAGTCATAAAACAAACCCAGCACTTGAAAGGACTTGGTGAAAACCCCCAGCCCTGGCGCCACACCTGCAAGCGGTCCACATCATTAATTTTAATTACTTCTGCAGTGCATTTCAGAGGCTGATTGCTTTGTAATCATTTTGTTGCTTATTCTCCCTAATAATCCCATGACGTAAAGCAACGTTATCATTCCCAGTTGCAAGTGCCACTGAGAGAGTGAGTGACTTGCACATGTTCACACAGCAGAGTACATACAATTCCCCTCTGCTTAGAAGTAGATAATTTTTAGGGTGGGTCCTATCACCTATTATGATTATGATTCTACGCATTGTGGTGGCACCCAAGATACCCTGCTCCTCCCAGTTAGAGATGAACTGAGATTAAATGAAATCACAAGATTACAAACATCCCAGGGGGGTATTTGAACCCAGGACCTTTGCTTCAGAGGCAATGGTTTTTCTACTGGATCACACCATATCTGGGAGACAGGGTTTTAAATCTCAACTCTAATACTTGTTTGCTATGTGGTTATGGGGAAGTCACCACTTCTCCTAAGTTCTTCCTCTATAAACTGCTGAAATCTATATATTTTTTCCTTATCTTCCTCATCAGGGCCAATGTCTTCATTCGATAGACAGAAGAGTAGAATCTCTGAGATGACCCAAGATTTGCCAGGGTTCAAACGTAGGTAAGGACATCACGAGGTCATGGAATTCAGAAACAGGAGGAATCTTAGAGAAGAACTAAGCTTTCTGACTTGAAATCTTAAGCTCTCTTGATGATTCTAGAGATCTCAGGTCTAAGTCTCAGCAGTGATCTTGGCCAGGGTCAACAAATAAGAACTCTCAGCATCACAGAGCACCTATCATGTGCCAGGTATTGTGTTAAGAACTGGGGATACCAATAAAAATAAGTATTATCCATTTATTGGATTACCTGCCATCTAGGGAAGAAGATGGGGGGAAGAAGGGGGAAAGCTGAAATACAAGGCTATGCAAGGGTCATTGTTGACAAATTATCCATGTGTATGTTTTGAAAATTTAAAAAAAAAGCTTTGAAAAAAAGATAGATGTTATCATCTATCAATATAAAGGATTTGGACCAGATTACCTCTAAAGCATCTTCTATATGAAGGGTTCTTGATTTGTCTCTGATTGAATTAATCACAAACCTAAATATCTTTTTGTGTGTAGATCATTGGGAGACCACTATTTACACATGTATCATCCCAGGAAAACTACCCCATGTAGTTCAAGATATGATATAAGTCTGCCATTTATTCAAAGTAGATGCATGAGTGACTCCTGAGTCCCCACTGATGTAGTTACTTCTATTAATTAGCCAGAAGGCATATTTAGTTAAAGGCAAAGGTATTTAATGAAATAGTTATAAAAAAGATTAATAAAAAGACATTTTTCTTATAAGCCTGGGGGATACTCTTGCCCAAATATACATGTTATCAGTGGAAATGGTGAACACAAAAGAGACTTATGTGGAGTGGAAACTCATTTCTTTGGAGCTGCTGCACTGCTCAGCCTTTTTATTTTGTGAAACCAAACTGCTCCCTATATTGTAGTCCTGAGTTTGAATCTTGCCTCGGATATTTACTAGCTTTCTGACTCTAGGCAAGTAATTTTGCCATCCTTCAAGCCTCAGTTTCCTCATCTACAAATTGAGGACAACAGTTCTTCATTACCCAATTCAAAGGGTTTTGTGGGGAAAACTTAAAGCACAATAGAAATATCTGTCTATTGCTTGTGTGTCTTCTTTTGAAGGACTTCAAAGGTTGCATCCCAGTATCTTGGTGCTAGTGCATTGTAAGTCCCAGAACTCAACTGTCTTGTTCCTTTGAATACTTGGCCCCTGAAGCTGGAATACTTAAGATCTGTTCCTGGTGGGTCTAAGATAAGGCTTAAACTACTCCTGAAGGATCATGGACCCATCTGTTCCTTTAGAACCTGCTATCCATGTAACAGCTTAGCTTTATTAAGGTGAAAATTAGAAAGAAAAGGACATTTGGGCATCAGTTTTTGTGAAAGGAGCTTACTGTAGTGAAAGAGCAATGACCTTGTTGGGTTTCAACCCCATTTCCAAAATGCACTAGCTGTGTGATCTAGGGCAAGTCTCTTCATCGCTCTCTCAGTCTCTGTTTCTACATCTGGAAAATGAATAACAATACTTGCACTCCCTCTCACATAGGATTATTTGTTATAATGAGTTCTTTGTTGTAATGAAAGTTTTTTCCTCATGTGTCCCTAGCTTACGTTAAGGCTCAGGTCATGTACCAATTGCAAAAGAGAAGTCTTTATTGTTTCCCATTAATTATTATTTCCTTATCTGTTTTTCTTTTGGTATCATCTAGAGAGAAGTAAAGCAGCTAGTGCATGGTGTGCTGGATCTGGTTGGGTCTGTCTCTGCCTCTCTGTATCTTTCTCTCACTATCTCTCCCTGTCTCTGTTTTTCTTCCCCCCCTCCCTTTTCAAGGGTATTTCTTATTTAATTTAGTTGATATTTTTATTTTTATTGTTACTTTTAAAACAATTGTTTTGCATTTGTTTTTAAAACTGCAAGTTCCAGATCCTCTCCCTTATTCC